>NC_041224.1:101710892-101722238 GCF_002837175.3 Physeter macrocephalus | reverse complement strand
AAAGCTTTTGAAAAAATTCAACACCCATTTATGATAAAAACTCTCCAGAAAGTGGGCATAGAGGGAACCTACCTCAACATAATAAAGGCCATATATGACAAACCCACAGCAAACGTCATTCTCAATGGTGAAAAACTGAAGCATTTCCTCTAAGATCAGGAACAAGACAAAGCATGTCCACTCTCGCCACTATTATTCAACATAGTTTTGGAAGTCATAGCCACAGCAATCAAGAAGAAAACGAAATAAAAGGAATACAAATTAGAAAAGAAGTAAAACTGTCACTTCTTGCAGATGACATGATACTATACATAGATAATACTAAAGATGCCACCAGAAAACTATTAGAGCTAATCAATGAATTTGCTAAAGTTGCAGGATACAAAATTAATGCACAGAAATCTCTTGCATTCCTATACACTAATAACAAAAGATCAGAAAGAGAAATTAAGGAAACAATCCCATTCACCTTTGCAAGAAAAAGAATAAAATACCTAGGAATAAATCTACACAAGGAGGTAAAAGACCTGTACTCGGAAAACTATAAGACACTGATGAAAGAAATCAAAGATGACACGAGCAGATGGAGAGATATACCATGCTGGTGGATTAGAAGAATCAGTATTGTGAAAATGACTATACTACCCAAAGCAATCTACAGATGCAATGCAATCCCCATGAAATTACCAATGGCATTTTTTACAGAACTAGAACAAAAAAATCTTTAAATTTGTATGGAAACACAAAAGACCCTGAATAGCCAAAGCAATCTTGAGAAAGAAAAATGGAGCTGGAGGAATCAGGCTCCCTGACTACAAAGCTATAGTAATCAAGACTGTATGGTACCTGCACAAAAACAAAAATATAGATCAATGGAACAGGATAGAAACCCCAGTGATAAACCCCCTCACCTATGGTCAACTAATCTATGACAAAAGAGGCAAACACATACAATGGAGGAAAGTCTCTTCAGTAAGTGGTGCTGGGAAAACTGGACAGCTACATGTAAAAGAATGAAATTAGAACACTCCTTAACACCATACACAAGAAAACCATAATTCAAATAGACACATGCACTCCATTGTTCATTGCAGCACTGTTTACAATAGCCAGGTCATGGAAGCAACCTAAATGCCCATTGACAGATGAATGGATAAAGAAGATGTGGTACATATATACAAGGAATATTTCTCAGCCATAAAAAGGAAGGAAACTAGGATTAATTTCCAAAATATATAAACAGCTCATGCAGCTCAATATTAAAAGAACAAACAACCTTTTCAAAAAATGGAGAATTACCATATGACCCAGCAATCCCACTGCTGGGCATATACCCAGAGAAAACCATAATTCAAATAGACACATGCACTCCATTGTTCATTGCAGCACTGTTTACAATAGCCAGGTCATGGAAGCAACCTAAATGCCCATTGACAGATGAATGGATAAAGAAGATGTGGTACATATATACAAGGAATATTTCTCAGCCATAAAAAGGAAGGAAACTGGGTCATTTTTAGAGACGTGGATGGACCTAGAGACTGTCATACAGAGTTAAGTAGGTCAGAAAGAGAAAAATTAATATCGTATAGTAACACATATATGTGGCATCTAGAAAAATGGTACAGATGAACTGGTTTGCAAGGCAAAAATAGAGACACGGATGCCGAGAACAAACGTATGGACACCAAGGGGGGAAAGGGGGGTGGTGGGGAGTTGGTGGTGGTGGTGTGATGAATTGGGAGATTCGGATTGACATGTATACACTAATATGTATAAAATAGATAACTAATAAGAACATGCTGTATAAAAAAATTAAAATTAAGAAAAAGAAACACTAGCCTTACAGGTGTTAAATTAATTAAACAAGGTGGTCATTAGACTGAGGTGGTTCTAATACCTTAGCAGCCTGCTTAAGCAAACCAAAACCTAGTGTGATGAATTGGGAGATGCGGATTGACATGTATACACTAATATGTATAAAATAGATAACTAATAAGAACATGCTGTATAAAAAAATTAAAATTAAGAAAAAGAAACACTAGCCTTACAGGTGTTAAATTAATTAAACAAGGTGGTCATTAGACTGAGGTGGTTCTAATACCTTAGCAGCCTGCTTAAGCAAACCAAAACCTAAGCCTAAATTCCTCATGGTTAAGAAATCAAAACCTAAGTGCAACTAATCACAAAAGCCAACTCAGCTTTTTCATATAAGGCAAATCATTAAGTTACAACCATCAAATATTTTCCATGCTTTGCTTCCACCTTTTCCACCAGCGGCACACTCCTAAACACTTCAGTTTGGTGCTGGCACTTGGAATCAATTTTTGCTTCAACTCTTAATTTTTTAAATATGCCTCAGTTTATCATTTAACACAGGTGAAAGTCAACTTCAAACATTCATATTGACTACAACATGAATTAATATGGAATTTTTTTGGAAGAATGAACACAATCAAATCTTTATTTTTATAACTGTATAAATGTGATTCAAATGTGTCAACCAATAGTTTTTTAAAAAAAAAACACTATAAATAAGCAAACTATATCTGCTCATTGATATGGAGATGGATACCCTAGGTGTCTCATTGGGCTTAATTAAGGGCCACTCACATTTTTAGTATAAAGTGTAGCATGATGTTAAGCCATTTTAGCTTTCGCGCATACATGCTGTACTTCTGGCTGAAAATGCCAAAAAAAGTGAAACGCGTCACCAATTTGCATGTCATCTTACCTTAAGGTCATAGTAATTTGTGTATCAGTCCAAATTTAGTATATGTGTTGCCAAAGCAAGCTCAATATTGGCACTTTTAATAAAAGTGAACTTTGAAATACTTTAGAATAATACTACTTTATTAATTTGAGTGACTCGGTGGTTAAAGTTTCCTTTCTCCAGAGCACATTCTGCACATTTCTGCTCTTTTCTCCACATAAACACTCAATTATCTGGAAAACTTTGAGTAGTTAAATTGCTGGGGAGTCGTTTTTTGCCCCTCCACCCAATAAGCACTGCCTATCAAAGGTCTGGAGATGAAATTTCTGAACCACAGATATGAAATGCCATATTGACAATTATTCAGTCATTAGAGAGACAAAGACCCAGTGTTCTATCCTTATTGGGCAAAATTACTGTCCATGTTTAGCTGATGGGAATTCATTCGTCCCAAATCCAAAAGGTCTCTGAACTCATTCAGGACATAAAAACAAATTATAATAGTTTTAAGGCAGTGGAATTCTGAGTTAGGATAAAGTAATGTTTTGAGTTTTTCTGCATCTTAGAATGCACACATCCTGGTTTAAGATTCAGACCAACAATTATGGTTGACCAGTAGGCTTTTTAGCTGACAAATGACTGGCTGACTTGGAAATCCGTTCTGAAAGCCTCCAGAGAGCAACATGCTCATATCCCAGAGCTTCCAGCTCCTGGATTTTTCACATAGTTTTTATAAAAGGTGCAGCAAAGCTTTGTGTAATGAAATCTTTCAGAGCAGCCCAAAAAATATAACTTCCCCACCTGGATTCAGTTGTGAGTTAGAGCACATTTAATTTCAAGTCAATAGATTCCCTGCACATCAGCCCTTAAGGGATTAAAGACAATTCTAGTTTTGTTGCCCTAAATGTACTGTTATTGTTATCAATTCATGCAGCCTTGAAATAAGTTTTCAATAAATCTAAGATTAACAATTATTTTCTCACCTATAAATAAAATATAATCATCTTAAAAATCAATGAAGGGAAAACCATCATATCCATTAACCTGGCTCAGAATCCCTCTAGGCCCTTGCTATGAAACACAGTGCTGTGGATCTTTCATTTTATTGAGCTATATCTCTTTATATGGCAACCAGCAGGCAAAAGAAAAAATATCATATCTAAAAATCAAAGACTACAGTTTTTTGTTCTGGAAACCACTGAGGCAGGGGCTGACTATTCTTTTCTGCCTGCGGTTAATTTTTTTTTCCACTTTAATTTGCAATCAGATGCAATAAAAGAAAAAAATAAAATAAAATAAGGACACTGCCTCAAGCAGCTAGTGGCTTTATTACCATCTCTACTGCCAGTCTCCACTTTTTATCACTTCCAAATCCTTTGTTTTTGAAGTCACCTGCACAACCCTGCAATGTTATAAACACCTTTAGTTGTCTTCACCAACTGTCATTTCATACCATCTGCTGTTACAATCTCAAAAGCAGTAATGAATGGGGGTCAAGGCCACTTTCTCTCAGGAAACTAAAAAACAACAGAGCCAAATCATTTCATGTTTTTTTTTTCTTTCCCCTGTCAGCTTTACTGCACCCTGGAGTGGACATTTTCCTTGCCTTTCAACTGTGAATGTTCCTCAAAAGACGTGAACTTCACAATAAGGTAACTATACAAAAACAAGGTTTTATAGACAACCCATTATCAACTAGCAGAAGGGGGTGATTAGTCATCTGCTCCACTTGAAATAGATCCAAAAACTTCAAGCCAATACTGCAAAGAGAAATGAATTCATCTCAAGAATCTAGAACTACAGCAATGTGAGGCTCATCTGCATCAACCTTTTGAGAGGCTGTTAGTATTCTCAAAAGCTGAGCAACGAGGAGTTGACCAGCTCTTCCACTGCCCAAAATACAGTATTTTCCCCACCCCCACAGCGCCTCACCTTAGATGATCCACAGTTTTGACCTATCTTTGGACTAGAGTCATAAAGGACCACCTTTTGTTTCTGCTTTTGCTGGCTACTAAAAATGATCTATTCAATTAATCTAATTCAACCACTTTGTCCAGTTAGATTCTCTAAAGTCATAACCCTTTCTTAAAATGAAAGGAGTATTTATCAGCACGTTCCCCTCTTTTTATTTCAAGTCATTACAAATTCACGTAAGATTTTTCAACGTGTGAGAGGCCTAGTTTGCCCTCAAGACAGTTCACATGCAATTCCAAGTTTTCCCCACATAAATAAAGTAAAATCGCCTTAAAAATCAATATGAGAAAACAATCAGAACCATTAACCTATTTCAAAATCCCTTCAGCCACCTGTATGAACCACACAGTGCTGAGTCTTTCATTTTACTGAGCTGTATAATTCTTTGTATGGCAACCAGCACGGGAAAAAAAAAATCAAAGACTCGGGTGTTGTGTTCTGGAAATCGAAGAGAAGTGAGAATGTGAAAATAGATTTTGACCTTTTTTGATTGTATAAAAAAATAGATTTTGGAGACCCGGGAAACAATGGTTTTGAGATACTGGAAAGACATTAGCTTGGTTTCGGTTCTGACTTTGACAATGCTTCATCATGAGCAAGTTATAAACCTGGGCATCAGTTTTGAAAATTGTCAGAAACTTTTAAGATTAAAAAAAAAAAAAGGGAAGAGAAAGAAAAGACTGATTTTAAAAGTGGAAGTGTGTGTCAAATGCAATGAAAAGACAAGACTGATTCAGGCTCATACCTATAAAAGATGAGCTGAAATGTAAATACTCATATGAACTTGGTCACTGTCACTGCTTATTGGTTACCTATTCTCTCCTTTCCCACTGAAATTTCTTTGTAAGGTTCAATAATGAGGAAAAACCAGAAACTGTAACTGGACTTTAAACATTTAATTTTATCAATGCCTGTAGAATCTCATAATACATTATATCTCATTGAGACTCTTTAAGAAAATATCCTTCTTCCTTAACAATCCCCCATCCCTTTGAAAAACTGAAATTCCTCTTCAATTGATGCAAGGATAAAGTAAATAATTTTCTAGTAGTGTATCTAACAAGCCATAAACACGTTAAAAATATAAATAAGGACATTATTATAAAAAATACATAATAACTCTGTATAGGATGGGAAAAGGTATAACTGGGTAGTCAGTCATTATAAAAATTGGCAAAAAGCCAGTTTTTGGTAGAACTTTGAGAAAACAATCTCGTATTTTTAATGTTTGAGCAAAACAGAATTTAAATTATCTTTTTGCCCAATATCCCTAAACCCAACATAATAGCTAAACAGTTATAGAAAGAAAACTATACCTGATTTCCTCAGGAAAAATGCAATAAGAAATAATAGAATCTAAAATATAAATGCTATTTTCATAACTAAATGCATAAAAATCAAATTAATTTTAAAGTTTTAAATTGCATCTTATGCCAGAAAATTAAAAGTATTACACAAAAGAGAGTAGAAGACATAGCATTCTTTACCAGCACCTAACATATGGCCAAGTACTCAGCCCATTTGATTTACTGAGATGGTTGGCTTTATTCCTTTAATCTTATTTTCTTTTTAGTGTTTATATTAATTTAATATTGTTTCTTCTGTTTCCCTTTCTTACATTTTACTGGCTTGTCTACGTTTCTCTTCATTCTCCCTCTCACCATCCCTCCCAGGTATTTTGGAAATAAAGTTCTGTTCATTGATTTCTCTAGTGATTATAGTCCCATCCCAAATAAAGATAATTTATAATATATATGCTATTAATGTGTCAACATTAAATAATATTTGTGCTTCCCACCAATAGGCTTTCTTAATCACTGCTTCCTCTCCTCTTTCCCCTGCCATCGAAAGAGATTATCAGGATCTTTTATTCCCCAATTTTCCACCTTTCCCCCACTCTCAGGGACCATTAGAATGTTTCTCCCTGCCACAGAATTTTACTTAGTCTATAATTTTTAATTTCAAGCTATGATTATGTTATCCTTTTCAGTGTTTCTCTTTTGTTTAACTAACCCTCACTTTATATAATAAATTCTCACTTAATTTTTAATCACCTACTGAGGCTTAATTATTGCAAGATTTCTTATCACTCTTTCCTCCCCTCCTTATCTTCCACTGTCTTGAGACAGATGATCTGACCTCTGGCAAAAGATTGGAATCCTTCCTCAAGGATTTTCTTCAAATAGGTGCCTGAGTGGTATATTCTCAAATGCTTTGTCTTGCCCTGCCAGATAAATGATCTTGGATAGGTAAAGAGTCTCTGGTTAGCAGTTCTTTTTTCTGTTTCCTTAAAAAAAACAAAAACAAAACATCAAAAACCTGTCCTTTCTTTATAAAGAATAAGATGTTTATTCTAGACTGATTCTCATTTTTTTTCCTTTATAATTTATTCTTAAAAATTCACCAGGATTAAAAAAAAATTCACCAGGATATATTTAGTTGTAAATTTGTTTGTTTTCCTTAATTCTCTTTGGGACTGAATGAGCCCTTTCAATCTAAAGATTCAAGTCTTTTTTCAGCTCAAGGAAATTTTCTTCAATTATGTGTTGAATTGTGTTGTATTTTTGTCATATTTTTACTGTGATTATGCTGCCTAACCTATAACCCCAAAATTGTACTGAGTTACAACAAGCCTGCTCCCAGGTCCGTAGTTTGGCTACAGGTCAGCTGGTCTTGACTGGGCTCAGCTGGGCTGGTTAGTCCAGACCCTCAACCTTGTGTAGGGTTCAGATTAATTCCACATGTCTTTGCCCAGACAGTACCTTAAGGAACCAGAGCTCTAGGACATGTACTTATCATGGTGGAGAAAAGTAGACACTTCAGAGAGCTGCCAGAAATTTGGCTGACTTCTGCAGGTCTCAGCTCAGAAACTAGCATACTGTCCATGTGGCCAAGACCAGAGTCAGTGGGGCAGGAAATACATTCTGCCATGAAGGGGTGAAGTGAAGAGTCTTTTTGAACAATAATCTAATCTTCCACCTATTGCTTTTTCATATATTCTATTTTCTCTTTCTAGAAGTCCTGTTATTCACGTTATATTTCCTGAATATTGCCTGATCCCTGCAGTCATGTTCCCCTGTGTTTTTGCTGTGTTGTATAAGTTCTTTCCCTTGATCTCCCCGAACACTAACTCTATTCTCAGCAAACATTATACTCTTTTTCAGTTCAACTATTAAAATTTTTTCATTTGGAAATCGGTTATGGACTGAATGTTAATGTTCCCCCAAAATTTACATGTTGAAGCCATAACCCCAATGTGGTGGTGGTAGCAAGAGAGGCCTTTGGGAGGTAATTAGGTGTAAATGAAGTCATAAGGGTAGTCTCCAGGATGGGATTAGTGCCCTTATAAGAAGAGACACCAGACCTTGTTCTCTCCACCATGTGAGAACACAAGAGAAGGCAGCTGTCTGCAAGACAGGAACAGGGCCCTGAACAAGAACTGAATCTGCTGACACCCTGATCTTAGATTTCCCAGACTCCAGAACTGTGAGAACTAAATGTCTGTTGTTTAAGTTACCCATACTCTGGTATTTTGTTATAGCAGCCCAACCTGATTTAGCCAGTTCTCAAAAATCCTTTTTATACTCTAAATGTATCTCTTTGAGAGTCATTACTTTTTTGCTTACTTTCTCTTCCATCTTTTCATTACCTCTAATTTGATAGAACCCTTTCTATCCTAGTTATTCAATTTGGTCTCCTTTCCTCAAGTGACTTAGTCTTCCCAAATTAGTTGTGCTCCTTCTTCGTTTCTACAGGATTGTGTTTTCTCTCAATGTTACTGCAGGTCAGCCTCTTTGTCTCTCTCAGGGAGTGGCAATCAGACTCATGGTAGAAGGCACAGAAGTTTCTGTTTTTATGAGCTAGCATCAGAGCAGCATAAACTGGCAAAATGACATCCTTCTGCTGATACTTGGCAGAAGGCATACTCCCCACCTCTCCCAGGTCCCTCTTGGAGTCATCATATAGCTGCAAGACCTGGAGATGCTTCAATACACTGCTGTTATCCTCCTTCAAGGGTCCCCAGTTAGCAGATCTAGCCGCCCCATCTGGCCAAACTCAGTGAGCCAATAGGTGTGCCCCTTTCTGAGGAACCTTGAAATGGAGGCTCTTACCCTAGATCCTGAAAAAAGGCAAGCACTCACTTCCTGCACTGGTCCTGAGTGTTTTCTCAGTGATACCAGCAATTCTCACTAACCAATATGGTAGCCACTGACTACATGTGACTATCAAGCACTTGAAATATGGCTAGACTGAATTGAGATGCCCCATAAGTGTAAAACATAAGCAAGTTTTGAAACATTAGTACAAAAAAGATAAAATATCTTATTAATATTTTTACATTGGTTACATGTTGAAATGATAACATTTTGCATATGAGTTAAATGTTATTAAAATTAATTTCTTTTTCCTTTTTTTTTTAACGTGATTACTAGAAAGTTTTACATTATATATATGACTTGTAACATGGCTCACTTTATTTTTCAGTTGGACAGTGCTGCCATGGATATGGAGGCTCTGTTCTGGTCAATCTCTTCTAGGAGGTTTAGGAATAGATATTTTAATTTTCACATTCAGGGACTCAGAGTCACATCTGAATTTTGACATTACCTAACCTATTAACTTAGGTACCACCAGCATACGGGAATAAAGAGGCAAGGGATGTCAGAGCAGCTTCTTCTCAATGGCCTTATCTTTTTTTCTTTTTGTAACATCTTTATTGGAGTATAATTGCTTTACAATGGTGTGTTAGTTTCTGCTTTATAATAAAGTGAATCAGCTATACATATACATATATCCCCATATCTCCTCCCTCTTGCACCTCCCTCCCACCCTCCCTATCGCACCCCTCTAGGTGGTCACAGGCACCGAGCTGATCTCCCTGTGCTGTGCGGCTGCTTCTCACTAGCTATCTATTTTACTTTTGGTAGTGTATATATGTCCATGCCACTCTCTTTGTCACAGCTTACCCTTCCCACTCCCCGTGTCAAGTCTATTCTCTACATCTGTGTCTTTATTCCTGTCCTGCCCCTAGGTTCTTCAGAACCATTTTTGTTTTGTTTTAAGATTCCATATATATGTGTTAGCATAGGATATTTGTTTTTCTCTTTCTGACTTACTTCACTCTGTATGGCAGACTCTAGGTCCATCCACCTCACTACAAATAACTCAATTTTGTTTCTTTTTATGGCTGAGTAATATTCCTCAATGGCTTTGTCTTAAAAGTAAGAATAAACCTCATTTTTGTCCATGAGCTTTATTCTTCAAATTATTTATGATTTTTATTTTCTCAAATGGACATTTCACCTTGTAAAACAAGAGTAATTCCTAGGAAAATGATGTAAATTGAGAAATTCAGCTTTCAAAATATTTCTAGTTAAGAGATCTGAAAGACTTTCAACATTCAAACACATTTGAAGTGTTAATAACAAATTTCTTTAAACATTCAGAATATCCAGTCTTCACTTGCACAGACTTTTGAAGGCATTTAACATATCTGAGATTTATATTATGAAATCTATATCCAGTTGTGGTTACAAATGTACTCCTAATAACTGGAATGTTTGACTAGTTCATACCAGACCAGAGAATTCCTAAATTTTAGAAGATTGAACAATGGGCATTACATTGTTATGGCCTTAAATCATCAATAGAGAAAAATAAAATAACCAGAGCCAGTTGGTTTTACTTTTGTTTCTAATCACTTGAGTCTTCCAAATTTATTGAGCCATTAGTGTTTATATAGCTCAATCATCTGTAAGCTTTTATTCATGGCATAGCATGCAAAATCCACAACCACACTTACAGGTTAAGCACACAGACTTAACAGAGGATGTTTAAGCAAAGGATGTTGGTCATCATATCTCCCTATCACAGCCTTCTTTTGCCAGCACTCAAGCACTTGGTGATGTTTTCAAGCTATGGGGGTCTCTTCCCCTCTCGTCCTGCAAGGCTCTTTCTCAGCCTCACCTCTCCTGAAAGGACGTTGTCCACTAAAACTTGATCCTTCTTACTATCCCTCAAAAAGTTTGCTATCTCTTTGCCCCCAAAACCCACGTCTATTGTCTAGGTTAATACATTGGGGTAATGTCAAAATATAAATGTGACTTTGAGTCACTGACTGTGAAAATTATCTATGAATTATATGACTCATTCTATAGACAAGACCTGCAATTTGAGGCAACTTCATATATTATTTCATATCATTGTCAAGACTTAGCTTAATCATCAACTAAAATTTTAAGGACTTCCTATTTAACAAAAATTTTTAATAAGAACTGTGAGACAGAAATCTCTGGCATTCTTATACACTAATGATGAAAAATCTGAGAGTGAAATTAAGAAAACACTCCCATTTACCATTGCAACAAAAAGAATAAAATATCTAGGAATAAACCAACCTAAGGAGACAAAAGACTTGTATGCAGAAAACTATAAGACACTGATGAAAGAAATTAAAGATGATACAAATAGGTGGAGAAATATACCATGTTCTTGGATTGGAAGAATCAACATTGTGAAAATGACTCTACTACCCAAAGCAATCTACAGATTCAATGCAATCCCTATCAAACTACCACTAGCATTTTTCACAGAACTAGAACAAAAAATTTCACAATTTGTATGGAAACACAAAAGACCCCAAATAGCAAAAGCAATCT
>NC_041224.1:101699818-101710280 GCF_002837175.3 Physeter macrocephalus | reverse complement strand
TGGGCATATACCCTGAGAAAACCATAATTCAAAAAGAGTCATGTACCAAACTGTTCATTGCAGCTCTATTTACAATAGGCAGGACATGGAAGCAACCTAAGTGTCCATCAACAGATGAATGGATAAAGAAGATGTGGCACATATATACAATGGAATATTACTCAGCCATAAAAAGAAATGAAACTGAGTTATTTGTAATGAGGTGGATAGACCTGGAGTCTGTCATACAGAGTGAAGTAAGTCAGAAGGAGAAAAACAAATACTGTATGCTAACACATATATATGGAATCTAAGAAAAAAAAATGTCATGAAGAGATTAGTGGTAGGACGGGAATAAAACACAGACCTACTAGAGCATGGACTTGAGGACATGGGGAGGGGGAAGGGTAAGCTGTGACGAAGTGAGAGAGTGGCAGGGACATATATGCACTACCAAATGTAAATTAGATAGCTAGTGGGAAGCTGCCGCATAGCACAGGGAGATCACCTCTGTGCTTTGTGGCCACGGAGAGGGGTGGGATAGGGAGGGTGGGAGCGAGGGAGATGCAAGAGGGAAGAAATATGGGAACATATGTATATGTATAACTGATTCACTTTGTTGTAACTCTGTGCTTTGTGGCCACGGAGAGGGGTGGGATAGGGAGGGTGGGAGCGAGGGAGATGCAAGAGGGAAGAGATATGGGAACATATGTATATGTATAACTGATTCACTTTGTTGTAAAGGAGAAACTAACACACTATTGTAATACAGTTATACTCCAATAAAGATGTTAAAAAAAAACTGTGAGAAAAATAAAAATTATAAGCTATAATCAACTCACGAAAAATTTACTTGGGCCAATTTAAAATAATAAGAACTTTGAACTTCTAAGCACATTGTTAAACACACTCTTTTACCCAGATATTTAGCAGACTCTAAAATCCTAAACTATAGGTTTACCAGAGATTTCTTAATATTTCTTATCTATTTATTATTTATTTTAGAGATTTATTAGAACTTAATTTAACTTACAACCCAGTAATAGAGAGAAGGCTTAAGCTTTGCCTCATAAGCTAACAAGGTCATGACATCCAGCAACATCTACCATATTTCTCTTTGATCCCCAATTTCCATACTGACCTATTAACTAGCCCTACAGTACTAAAATCCAAGTTCTGATATTGCTAAGATATTATTTTTCTGTAGGGGGAAATGTGACGAAGCTTTCAGCATCCCTCTCCTACAACTAGACATTCTATTTTACCGCATGCTCCAATTATGGGTTCAAATCCTAGCTCTGCAATTTGCCAGCTGTGTGGCATTGGCCAAGTTACTTAATAACTCTCTGAGCTTCAGTTTTCTCATCTTCATAGCAGAGATAATCCCTGTTATAGATTGCTGTGAGAATTAAATGAGTGTGTGAATCATGCAGAACACTGCCTGTCAACAAAATATGTATGCAATTAAAGTTAGCTAATGCACTGGTTCTCAATGTTGGATGTACATTCAAAGTAACAAGGGAGCTATTTAAAAATACTGATGCCTGAATCCCTACCCAGACCAATGAAATTAGATTTTGGGAGTAGGGCCCAAGGTTTTGTATTTGGTAGGACTCTTAAGCCAGAACATCCTTTAAAATAATAAGAATGAGAATAGTTATTCATTGAGTGCTAATTATGTGTCAGGCTCTTCCTTAATCACTTTACTTACACACAGGAAATGGGGTGATGCATGTGATGTAGTTCTATAAGTAGTCATAAATGTGACCTTCTTCATGAATGAGCCTACTCAAGATTAAGCTGGTGAGGTGCACTATTTTACAAGTTGTTCTCAGGAATTTGGTCCATTAAAGCTTGGAGCCAGGAGTTCCAAGAGGAGAAAGTAAAACTCACAAGCCACAGTTCATACGTGGGCCTGAGAGTCTAGTCTCCTTTATGGAGCTTTCCTAGCTATCACAGTTCATGGCTGAAAAGTTTAAACTGGGGGCATGGGAGAAGAGAGGAAGGGACTGTTCACTGAATGAAGAAGCAGCCTACTCCTTGACTTTCTTTCCCAAACTGCCCACACTTGCCCCTTTTCCATACTGGATGGATTTATAACATAAATTATATACATTATATATTAATGGTACTACAAAGTAGATATAAAAGCCCAGCAGTTACCCCCTGCTATTTGTTCTTGCATAGATATTAGTGTGGATACTTTAAGAAGAAATATTAATTTAAAAATTAACTTACAAACACAACTGAAAATTAATTTCTTCTAAAAATTAATATATGCTATGATATAGTAGAAAATGTATTCTAATATTTATGATATATTGTAAGTGAAAAAAGCAAGATGTAAAATAATATGAACATATGATCCTGTTTCTGCAAAAATTATTATTTTCTATTAATATTGTATACAGATATAGTCATGTATATTCATACCAAAATATTATCAGCCAGGCATACATATTACAACTATACCATTAACATCATTTTTAATAATAATTCAAGAATAATTTTAAGTTCTTTAAATAAAATATGATACTGAAATGACCTTTCCATGACATAAAATGACCAAAAACAAGTCTATCATTTTTCCAAAAGACTTCAGGACAAAAATGTTCACGGTAGGGGCTTCCCTGGTGGCGCAGTGGTTGAGAGTCCGCTTGCTGATGCAGGGGACATGGGTTCGTGCCCCGGTCCGGGAAGATCCCACATGTCGCAGAGCGGCTAGGCCCATGAACCATGGCCCCTGAGCCAGCACGTCGGGAGCCTGTGCTCCGCAACGGGAGAGGCCACAACAGTGGGAGGCCCGCGTACCACAAAAAAAAAAAAAAAAAAAAATGTTCATGGTATTTTGAAAGCTTCTTTATCTGCATAAAAGCATGCTATGTCATATTTCTACATTCTATTGAACTTCTGTTAAAAATATATGTAATCCAGATGTTCCTTGATTTCAAAAAGCAATTTTTCTTAAATCTGAACTTATTTCTATTAAAAGAGGCTCTTCTTTTTAACAAAAAAAATCAGAGAAATGTTCTTTTAAAGCATGAATTCCTCTGTAAATTTATTTTATTAAAATTATATGTTTCAACTCATCAGATGTTCCGATAATATAAATTATATTAGGTGTCCATATTATTTGCTTGTAAAATATAGTGACTAGATTTATGTACAATAATTTGGGAGGAGGTCATTTCCCCAATGCCCAAAGAGTGGAAGTCCACCTGTGCTTTTTCTACTGATGGAGGAAAAGGAATGTTATTCAAGGCAATGCCTCCTCCATCATCCCTCAGATCTCAAAAGTTGTAGTATCTTATGCAGAATTTTTAGATGGCAACTTTAACTGTGGATCCAACTTCTAAATATCTCTTTCCTAATGAATTAATGTAGTTTTAATTCTTTCAAACTTTTTTTTACTAAATATGAAAAATGTTAAAATGGAAAATTAAAAGAAATAACATTTTTTCTTAATATTTGCAATGAATTTTAGAAAGCTCACTCCAGTAGACTTGATATTGGTGACAAAGGCAATAGGGAGATAATTCAGGAGTCTATTTAAATAGCTCATACCAGACATGATAAAATCCTGTACTCCAGCAAGAGCCGAGAAACTGAGGGGAGGTAGGAGAAGATGGAGAATATGACAGACACCCAATAGCTACTTTCTTACATTCCTTCCCGCCTGCCTCAGCCCACTTCTAACTGCACAGGCCCAGAGGGCCAGATAGGCAAAGAGCCTGGGCGCTGTAACCCAATACTGCCCAAGGGACCTGAGGGAGAGCTGATGGTGGATGTGTGTGTATGTATGTATGTATGTATGTATTGGGTGGCAGGTAGAGGGGAACTCCTAGGAAAGATTTTCCACCCTGATAAAGATATTGAGGATTTCAAGAAATAACTTTATCCTTTTGGCCTCTGGATAATATTATGTGGAAGAGTGATGCTTACTGCTGCCCTACTACATGCAACCCAGAGAGGAAGGCCAAAGACATTGCAGAAAACATATGCTAGAGCTCTGATAGCTCTAGACTACCTAGACTGCTGAACTAGAGCTGGAGATAGCTTAACTCCAGTATCTTTGTCATGTGAAACTCCAAAGTCCTTGATGTTTAAACAACTTTTAGTCAGGTTGCTGTTATTATAAACACAGCAGAGTGTACGGATTAAACACAATATTCAGTAAGTGGGATCTACAGTACTTGATCAATGACAGATTATAGATGATGAGGAAAAGAAAGAAGTTATAGGATGACTCCCAGGAAATCTAGGTTGAAGGGCTTAGGGTAATATGATTTACAAAATAGAGGAATGGAAATATAGAAAAAGTAAAGACGGCAGGAGACTGGGGAAGAATTAATAAAATGTGGGACATTTTGGGACATGTTAACATTTGTGTTTCTCTGGGACATTCAGATAACTGCATAGTATGTGGTGGGTTATAGTCCTAGAGCTCAAACATTAAACGAATGGAAGAAATAAAGTAGATAATATTTGATATTTGTTGAGCTCTAGGCTATTTATCTAAATTTCTAGCATGGATTTCTTGCTTAATCCTGCCTCATATATCCAAATGCCTAAAGTAAGTCACTTTAGGAATTTCATAGCTACCTTAAATTAAACTCAACATGACCCCACCTGAACATCTAATTTCCCCTTCTTCCCCTGCTCTCTTTCCATTATTGTATATAATATATAAGATTATGACAAGAATGCATATTCTCAGAAAAGGCCAATGGGTCAAGAAAGACAGTGGTTTTAAAAGCAGTCAGAGGAAGAAGTTCTCATGAAGAAACCAAGCAAGAAGAGCAAGAAAGATTGGAATTGACTCAGAAAAGTTTAGCAGGAGCAAAAGAATACAGTTTTATAGAGGACATGGTCAATAATGTCTCCCACAATGAAATACGGGCTTGTAAACCAATGTCCAAAAAGGGTCAGCCACTCTCCCCTAATGGAGACATTCAGTCATCAAAAGCCATTAAGATAAGGATATTATTCACAGAAAACTACTTTCTAATATTAACACACAAATACACTGTATAATTGCACATTTAGTGTTTTAGATACTTTAACTGAAAAGGTTAGAGGTGATTTTTAAGTAAAAGTGTGAAATTAGAACTCAGAATCTCTTCTTAAATATCCAAAAAAGTTACAAATCGTAGTTTAAAGGTGGGTGGGGGCGTTGACCAGCAGCAGCAACTAAATGTAAAAGGGGTATAAAATCACTAAAAGGAGACCTTCAAGATGGCAGTAGAGTAAGACGTGGAGATCACCGTACTCCCCACAAACACATCAGAAATACATATGCACGTGGAACAACACCTACAGAACACCGACTGAATGCTGGCAGAAGACTTCAGACCTCCCAAAAGTCAAGACACTCCCCATGTATCTGGGTAGGGCAAAAGAAAAAAGAAAAAACAGAGACAAAAGAATAGGGACAGGACCTGCACCACTGGGAGGGAGCTGTGAAGGAGGAAAAGTTTCCACACACTAGGAAGACCCTTCACTGGCGGAGACGGCAGGTGGCTGGGAGGAAGCTTTGGAGCCACAGAGGAGAGCGCAGCAACAGGGGTGCAGGGGGCAAAGCGGAGAGATTCCCGCACAGAGGATTGGTACCGACCAGCACTCACCAGCCCAAGAGGCTTCTCTGCTCACCCACAGGGGCGGGCTGCGGCTGGGAACCGAGGCTCCAGTCTTCGAAGGTCAGATCCCAGGGAGAGGACTGGTGTTGGCTGAGTGAAAACAGCCTGAAGGGGGCTAGTGCACCACAGCTAGCTGGGAGGGAGTCGGGGAAATAGTCTGGAACTGCCTAAGAGGCAAGAGACCATTGTTTCGGGGTGCGCGAGGAGAAAGGATTCAGAGCACCGTCTAAACAGGCTCCAGAGATGGGCGCAAGCTGCGGCTATCAGCGCAGACACCAGAGACGGGCATGAAACTCTAAGGCTGCTACTGCAGCCACCAAGAAGTCTGTGTGCAAGCACAGGTCACTAACCACATAACCTCCCGGGAGCCTATGCAGCCCACCACTGCCAGGGTGCCGTGACCCAGGGACAACTTCCCCGGGAGAACACACGGCATGCCTCAGGCTCATGCAACATCATGCCGGCCTCTGCCGCTGCAGTCTCACCCCGCATTCCATACCCCTCCCTCTCCCCAGCCTGAGTGAGCCAGAGCCTGCTAATCAGCTGCTCCTTTAACACCATCCTGTCTAGGTTGGGAACAGATGCCCTCAGGCGACCTATATGCAGCGGGCAGAGACAAATCCAAAGCTGAACCCCAGGAGCTGTAAGAACAAAGAAGAGAAAGGGAAATCTCTCCAAGCAGCCTCAGGAGCAGAGGTTTAAATGTCCACAATCAACTTGATGTTCCCGGCATCTATGGATTACACGAACAGACAACGAATCATCCCAAATTAAGGGGGTGGACATTGGGAGCAACGATATACATATATTTTTCCGTTTTCTCTTTTTGTGAGTTTGTATGTGTATGCTTCTGTGTGTTCTTTCGTCTGTATAGCTTTGCTTTTAACATTTGTCTTAGGGTTCTGTCTGTCCGTTTTTTTGTTTGCTTGTTTGTTTTTTTAGTATAGTTTTTAGCACTTGTTATCAGTGGTAGATGTATTTCTTGGTTTGGTTGCTCTCTTATTTCTTTCTTTTTTTTTCTTACTTTTAAATTTTTTTATTCTTAAAAATTATTTTTTATTTTATCTTATTATATTTATTTATGTATTTACTTTTTTCCTTCTTTTTTTCTCCCTTTTATTCTGAGCCGTGTGGATGACAGGGTCTTGGTGCTCCAGCCAGGTGTCAGGCCTGTGCCTCTGAGGTGGGAGAGCCGAGTTCAGGACATTGGTCCACCAGAGACCTCCCAGCTCCACATAATATCAAACAGCAAAAATCTCCCAGAGATCTCCATCTCAACACCAAGACCCAGCTCCACTCAACGACCAGCAAGCTACAGTGCTGGACACCCTATGTCAAACAACTAGCAAGACAGGAAAACAACCCCACCATTAGCAGAGAGGCTGCCTAAAAGCATAATAAGGTCACAGACACCCCATAACATACCAAAGGACGAGGACCTGCCCACCAGAAAGACAAGATCCATCCTCATCCACCAGGACACAGGGACTAGTCCCCTCCACCAGGAAGCTGACAAAACCCATTGAACCAACCTTAGCCACTGGGGACAGACATCAAAAACAACGAAAACTATGAACATGCAGCCTGCAAAAAGGAGACTCCAAACACAGTAAGGTAAGCAAAATGAGAAGACAGAGAAACATACAGCAGATGAAGGAGCAAGGTAAAAACTCACCGGACCAAACAAATGAAGAGGAAATAGGCAGTCTACCTGAAAAGAATTCAGAGTAATGATAGTAAAGATGATCCAAAATCTTGGAAAAAGAATGGAGAAAAGACAAGAAACGTTTATCAAGGAACTAGAAGAACTAAAGAGCAAACAAATAATGATGAACAACACAATAAATGAAATTTAAAATTCTCTAGAAGGAATCAATAGCAGAATAACTGAGGCAGAAGAACGGATAAGTGACCTGGAAAAAAAATAATGGAAATAACTACTGCAGAGCAGAATAAAGCAAAAAGAATGAAAAGAATTGAGGAGAGCCTCGGAGACCTATGGGACAACAATTCACATACCAACATTTGAATTGTAGGGGTAACAGAAGAAGAAGGGAAAAAGAAAGGGGCTGAGAAAATATTTGAAAAGATTATAGTTGAAAGCTTCCCTAATATGGGAAAGGAAATAGTTAATCAAGTCCATGAAGCAGAGAGTCCCATACAGGATAAATCCAAGGAGAAACATGCCAAGACACATATTAATCAAACTATCAAAAATTAATTGCAAAGAAAAAATATTAAAAGCAGCAAGGGAAGAGCAAAAACTAACATACAAGAGAATCCCCATAAGGATAAAGGCTGATCTTTCAGCAGAAACTCTGCAAGCTAGAAAGGCGTGGCAGAACATATTTAAAGTGATGAAAGGGAAAAACATACAACCAACATTACTATACCCAGCAAGGATCTCATTCAGATTCAACAGAGAAATTAAAACCTTTACAGACAAGCAAAAGCTAAGAGAATTCAGCACCACCAAACCAGCTTTACAACAAATGCTAAAGGAACTTCTCTAGGCAGGAAACACAAGAGAAGGAAAAAATCTACAATAACAAACCCAAAAGAATTAAGAAATTGTAATAGGAACATACATATCTATAACTACATTAAATGTAAATGGATTAAATGCTCCAACCCAAAGACACACACTGGCTGAATGGACACAAAAACAAGACCAGTATATATGCTGTCTACAAGAGAGCCACTTCAGACCTAGGGACACATAGAGACTGAAAGTGAGGGGATGGAAATAGATATTCCAGGCAAATGGAAATCAAAAGAAAGCTGGAGTAGCAATAACCATATCAGACAAAATAGATTTAAAAAAAAAAGACTATTACAAGAAACAAAGAAGGACACTACATAATGATCAAGGGATCAATGTAAGAAGAAGATATAACAATTGTAAATATTTATACACCCAACATGGGAGCACTTTAATACATAAGGCAAATGCTAACAGCCATAAAAGGGGGAAATCGACAGTAACACAATCATAGTAGGGGACTTCAACACCCCACTTTCACCAGTGGACAGATCATCCAAAATGAAAATAAATAAGGAAAACGCAAGCTTTAAATGACACACTAACAAGATGGACTTAACTGATATTTATAGGACATTGCATCCAAAAAACAACAGAATACACTTTCTTCTCAAGTGCTCATGCAACATTCTCCAGGATAGATCATATCCTGGGTCACAAATCAAGCCTTGAGAAATTTAGGAAAATTGAAATCGTACCATGTAGCTTTTCCGACCACAACGCTATGAGACTAGATTATTAATTACAGGAAAAAATCTGTAAAAAATACAAATGCGTGGAGGCTAAACCATACACTACTTAATAACCAAGAGATCATTGAGGAAATCAAAGAGGAAATGAAAAAACACCTAGAAACAAATGACAATGAAAACACAATGACCCAAAACCTATGGGATGCAGGAAAAGCAGTTCTAAGAGGGAAGTTTATAGCAATAGAGTCCTACCTTAAGAAACAAGAAACATCTGAAATGAACAACCTAACCTTATACCTAGAGCAGTTAGAGAAAGAAGAACAAAAAACCCACAAAGTTAGCAGAAGGAAAGAAATCATAAGGATCAGATCAGAAATAAATAAAAAAGAAATGAAGGAAACAATAGCAAAGATCAATAAAACTAAAAGCTGGTTCTTTGAGAAGATAAATAAAATTGATAAACCATTAGCCAGACTCATCAAGAATAAAAGGGAGAAGACTCAAATCAATAGAATTAGAAATGAAAAAGGAGATGTAACAACTGACACTGCAGAAATACAAAAGATTATTAGAGATTACTACAAGCAGCTGTATGCCAATAAAATGGACAACCTGGCAGAAATGGACAAATTCTTAGAAATGCACAAGCTGCCGAGACTGAACCAGGAAGAAATAGAAAATATGAACAGACCAATCACAAGCACTGAAATTGAAACTGTGATTAAAAATCTTCCAACAAACAAAAGCCCAGGACCAGATGGCTTCACAGGCGAATTCTATCAAACATTTAGAGAAGAGCTAACACCTATCCTTCTCAAACTCTTCCAAAAGATAGCAGAGGGAGGAACACTCCCAAACTCATTCTATGAGGCCACCATCACCCTGACACCAAAACCAGACAAAGATGTCACAAAGAAAGAAAACTATAGGCCAATATCACTGATGGACATAGATGCAAAAATCCTCAACAAAATACCAGGAAACAGAATCCAACAGCATATTAAAAGGATCATACACCATGATCAAGTGGGGTTTATTCCAAGAATGCAAGGATTCTTCAATATACACAACTCAATCAATGTGATACACCGTATTAATAAACTGAAGAATAAAAACCATATGATCATCTCAATAGATGCAGAAAAAGCTCTGGACAAAATTCAACACCCATTTATGATAAAAGCCCTCCAGAAAGTAGGTATAGACGGAACTTACCTAAACCTAATAAAGGCCATATATGACAAACCCACAGCCAACATCGTCCTCAATGGTGAAAAACTGAAACCATTTCCACTAAGATCAGGAACAAGACAAGGTGGCCCACTCTCACCACTATTATTCAACATTGTTTTGGAAGTTTTAGCCACAGCAATCAGAGAAGAAAAAGAAATAAAAGGAATCCAAATAGGAAAAGAAGTAAAGCTGCCACTGCTTGCAGATGACATGATACTATACATAGACAATCCTAAAGAGGCTACTAGAAAATTACTAGAGCTAATCAATGAATTTGGTAAAGTAGTAGGATACAAAATTAATGCACAAAAGTCTCTTGCATTCCTATACACTAATGATGAAAAATCTGAAAGAGAAATTAAGGAACACTCTCATTTACC
>NC_041224.1:101648209-101698803 GCF_002837175.3 Physeter macrocephalus | reverse complement strand
AATATCAAAAAAACAAACAACCCAATTAAAAAATGGGCAGAAGACCTAAATAGACATTTCTCCAAAGAAGATATACAGATTGCCAACAAACATATGAAAGAATGCTCAACATCCTTAATCATTAGAGAAATGCAAATCAAAACTACAATAAGTTATCACCCCGCACCAGTCAGAATGTCCATCATCAAAAAATCTACAAACAATAAGTGCTGGAGAGGGTGTGGAGAAAAGGAAACCCTCTTGCACTGTTGGTGGGAATGTAAATTGATACAGCCACTATGGTGAACAGTATGGAGGTTCCTTATAAAACTAAAAATAGTACTACCATACAACCCAGCAGTCCCACTACTGGGTATATACCCTGAGAAAATGATAATTCAAAAAGAGTCATGTACTACAATGTTCATTGCATCTCTATTTACAATAACCAGGACATGGAAGCAACCTAAGTGTCCATCGAGAGATGAATGGATAAAGAAGATGTGGCACATATATACAATGGAATACTACTCATCCATAAAAAGAAACGAAATTGTGTTATTTGTAGTGAGGTGGATGGAACTAAAGTCTGTTATACAGAATGAAGTAAGTCAGAAAGAGAAAAACAAATACCGTATGCTAGCACATATATATGAAATCTAAAAAAAAAAAATGGTGGTGAAACCTAGGGGCAGGACGGGAATAAAGACACAGACCTACTAGAGAATGGACTTGAGGACACAGGGAGGGGGAACAGTAAGCTGGGACAAAGTGAGAGAGTGTCATGGACATATATACACTACCAAATGTAAAACTGATAGCTAGTGGGAAGCAGCCACATAGCACAGGGAGATCAGCTCAGTGCTTTGTGACCACCTAGAGGGGTGGGATACAGAGGGTGGGAGGGAGGGAGTTGCAAGAGGGAAGAGATATGGGGATATATGTATATGTATAGCTGATTCACTTTGTTATAAAGCAGAAACTAACACACCATTGTAAAGCAATTATACTCCAATAAAGATGTTAAAAAAAAATCACTAAAAATCTTTTCAGTGGGGTTGCTGCCATTCCCAACCCAAATGCACATCCTGGAGGTAATACCAGAAAAAGATGGTGAATCAACAAAACCTCACTAATAGCCCCGACTGGTTCTAGATGGTGGAGTAGAAGGACATGTGTTCACCTCTTCTTGCAAGAGCACTGAAATCACAACTATCTGCTGAACAGCCACCAACAGGAAGATGCTAAAAGCCACCAGAAAGCACACCCCACATCCAAAGACAAAGGAGAAGCCACAACGAGTCATAGGAGGGGCACAAGAATGATAAAATCAAATCCCATAATTGCCGGGTGGGCAACTCACAAGCTAGAGAACAATTATACCACAGAAGTTCTCCCAATGGGGGTTCTGAGCCCCACATCAGGCTTCCCAGTCTGGGGGTCCAGCAATGGGAGTAGGAATCCCCAGAGAATCAGACTTTGAAGGCTAGCTGGATTTGATTGCAGGACTTTGACAGAACTGGGGGAAACAGAGACTCCACTCTTGGAGGGACACACAAAGTCTTGTGTGTATCAGGACCCAGGGGAAGGAGCAGTGACCCATAGAAGACTGAACCAGACCTACCTGCTAGTGTTGGAGGGTTTCCTGCAGAGGTGTGGAGTGGCTGTGTCTCAGCACAGGGACAAGTGCACTGGTAGCAGCAGTTCTGGGAAGCACTCACTGGCATGAATCCTCCCAGAGGCCACCATTAGCCCTACCAAACAACCTGTAGGCTCCAGTGCTGGGTTGCCTCAGGCTAACAGAGAGGGAACACAGCCCCACCCATCAGCAGACAAGCGGATTAAAGTTTTATTGAACACAGTCCTGCCCACAAGAGTAAGACCCAGTTCTACCCACCACCAGTCCCTCCCATCAAGAAGCTTGCACAAGCCTCTTAGATAGCCTCATACACCAGAGGGCAGACAGCAGAAGCAAAAAGAACTACGATCCTGCAGCCTGCAGAATGAAAACCATATTCAAAGAAAGTCAGACGAAATGAAAAGGCAGAGGATTGTGTTCTAGATGAAGTAACAGGAAAGAAACCCCAGAGATACAACTAAATGAAGTGGAGATAGGCAACCTTTCAGAAAAAGAACTCAGAATAATGATAGTGAGGATGATCCAGGATCTCAGAAAAAGAATGGAGGCAAAGATCAAGAAGGTGCAAGAAATGTTTAACAAAGACCTAGAAGAACTAAAGAACTAACAAACAGAGGTGAACAATACAATAACTAAAGTGAAAAATAGACTAGAAGGAATCAATAGCAGAATAACTGAGGCAGAAGAATGGATAAGTGACCTGGAAGACACAATTGTGGAAATCACTGCCATGGAACAGAATAAGGAATAAAGAAAAAAGAATGAAAAGAAATGAAGACAGCCTAAGAGACTTTTGGGACAACATTAAATATACCAACCTTTGCAATATATGGGTCCCAGAAGGAGAAGAGAGAGAGAAAGTACCTGAGAAAATATTTGAAGGAATAATAGCTGAAAACTTGGCTAACATGGGAAAGGAAACAGTCAACCAAGTCCAAGAAGCACAGAGAGTCCCAGGCAGGATAAACCCAAGGAGGAACACACTGAGACACATAGTAATCAAACTGACAAAAATTAAAGACAAAGAAAAAATATTAAAAGCAACGAGGGAAAAACGACAAATAACATACAAGGGAACTCCCATAAAGTTATCAGCTGATTTATCAGTAGAAACTGCAAGCCAGAATGGAGTGGCACGATATATTTAAAATTATGAAAGGAAAGAACCTACAACCAAGAATACTCTACCCAGCAAGGCTCTCCTTCAGATTTGATGGAGAAATCAAACGCTTTACACACAAGCAAAAGCTAAGAGAATTCAGCACCACCAGACCAGCTTTGCAACAAAAGCTAGAGGAAATCCTCTAGGTGGGAAGGAGACTAGCAACTTAATAAAAAACCTTGTACATATATAGACTGCTATATCAAAACCTCATGGAAACAGCAAACACAAAAACTACAATAGATACACACACACAAAAGGAAAGGAAACCCAAACACAACATTAAAGATGGTCATCAAACCACAAGAGAGGAGAACAAAAGAGGAAGTGAAGAAAAAAGACCTACAAAAACAAACCCAAAACAATTAAGAAAATGGCAATAGGAATACACATATTGATAATTACCTTCAAAATAAATGGGTTAAATGCACCAACCAAAAGACATAGCCTGGCTGAATGGATAAAAAAACAAGATACATACATATGTTGTCTACAAGAGACCACCTCAGACCTAGGGACATATACAGACTGAGAGTGAGGGGATGGAAGAAGGTATTCCATGAAAATGGAACTCAGAAGAAAGCTGGAGTAGCAATACTCATATCAGACAAAATAGACTTTAAAATAAAGACTGTTATAAGAGACAATGACACCACATAATGATCAAGGGATCAATTCAAGAAGATATAACAATTGTAAATATATATCCACCCAACATAGGAGCACCTCAATATATAAGGCAAATACTAACAGCCATAATGGGAGAAATCGACTGTAACACAATAATAGTGGGGGACTTTAACACCCCACTTTCATCAATGGACATATCATCCAGACAGAAAATCAATAAGGAACCATAGGCCTTAAATGACACATTATACTACATGGACTTAATTGATATCTATAGAACATTCCATCCAAAAGCAGCAGAATACACCTTTTCTCAAGTGCACACAGAACACTCTCCACGACTGACCACATGCTGGTCCACAAGGAGAGCCTAGGTAAATTTAAGAAAATTGAAATCATATCAAGCATCTTTTCCAACCATAACACTATGAGATTAGAAATCAATCACAAGAAAAATAACTATAAAAACACAAATATGGGGAAGCTAAACAATATGCTACTAAACAACCAATGGATCACTGAAGAAATCAAAGAGGAAATCAGAAAATACCTAGAGACAAATGATAATGAAAGCACAATGATCCAAAACCTATGGGATGCAGCAAAAGCAGTTCTAAGAGGGAAGTTTATAGCAATACAATCTTACCTCAGGAAACAAGAAAAATCTCAAATAAACAATCTAACCTTACACCTAAAGCAACTAGAGGAAGAAGAACAAATAAAACCTAAAGTTAGTAGAAGGAAATACATCATAAAGATCAGAGCTGGTTCTTTGAAAAGATAAACAAAATTGATAAATCTTTAGCCAGACTCATCAAGAAAAAAAGGGAGAGGACTCAAATCAATAAAATTACAAATGAAAAGGAAGAAGTTACAACTAACACCACAGAAATACAAAGGATGTTAAGAGAATACTACAAGCAACTCTATGCCAATAAAATGGACAACCTGGAAGAAATGGACAAATTCTTAGAAAGGTACAGTCTCCCAAGACTGAATCAGGAAGAAATAGAAAATATAAACAAACCAGTCACAAGCACTGAAATTGAAACTGTGATTAAAAAACTCCCAACAAACAAAAGTTCAGGACCTGATGGCTTCACAGTTGAATTCTATCAAACCTTTAGAGAAGAGCTAACACCTATCCTTCTGAAACTGTTCTAAGAAATTTCAGAGGAAGGAAAACTCCCTAACTCATTCTATGAGGCCATCATCACCCTGATACCAAAACCAGACAAAGGTACCACAAAAAAAATTACAGGCCAATATCGCTGATGAACATATATGCAAAAATCCTCAACAAAATACTAGCACTCCAAATCCAACAATACATTAAAAGGATCATACACCATGATCAAGTTGGCTTTATCCCAGGTATGCAAGGATTTTTCAATATCCACAGATCAATTAGTGTGATACATCACATCAACAAATTGAAGAATAAAAAATATATGATCATCTCAATAGATGCAGAAAAAGCTTTTGACAAAATTCAACACACATTTATGATAAAAACTCTCCAGAAAGTGGGCATAGAGGGAACATACCACAACATAATAAAGGCCATATACAGCAAAGCTACATCTAACATCATACTCAATGGTGAAAACTGAAAGCATTTCTTCTAAGATCAGGAACAAGACAAAGATGTCCACTCTCACCAATTTTATTCAACATAGTTTTGGAAGTTTTAGCCACAGCAATCAGAGAAGAAAAAGATATAAAAGGAATCCAAACTGGAAAAGAAGAAGTTAAACTGTCACTGTTTGCAGATGACATGATACTACACATAGAAACTCCTAAAGACACTACCAGAAAACTAGTAGAGCTCATCAATGTATTTGGTAAAGTTGCAGGATACAAAATTAATACACAGAAATCTGTTGCATTTCTATACACTAACAACAAAAGATCAGAAAGAGAAATTCAAGATACAATCCCATTTACCATTGCATCAGAAAGAATAAAATACTTAAGAAGAAACGTACCTAAGGAGACAAAAGACCTCTACTCCAAAAACTATAAGATGCCAATGAAAGAAATCGAAGAAGATACAAACAGATGGAAAGATATACCAGGTTCATGGATTGGAACAATCAGTATTGTCAAATGACTATACTACCCAAGGCAATCTACAGATTCAATGCAATCCCTATCAAATTACCTATGGCATTTTTCACAGAACTAAAACAAAAAATCTTAAAATTTGTATGGAGACTCAAAAGACCCCAAATAGCCAAAGGAATCTTGAGAAAGAAAAATGGAGCTGAAGGAATCAGGCTTCCTGAATTCAGACTATACTACAAAGCTATAGTCATCAAAACAGTATGGTACTGGCACAAAAATAGAAATATAGATCAATGGAACAGGAGCGAAAGCCCAGAAATAAAACCACGCACCTACGGTCAATTAATCTATGACAAAGAAGGCAAGACTACACAATGGTGGAAGGACAGTCTCTTCAACAAATATAGTGCTGGTAAAATTGGACAGCTACATGTAAAAAAATGAAATTAGATCATTCTTTAACACCATACACAAAAATAAGCTCAAAATGGATTAAAGACCTAAATGTGAGACCAGACACTATAAAACTCCCAGAGGAAAACATAGGCAGAACACTCTCTGACATAAATCGCAGCAATATCTTTTTCAATCTGTCTCCCAGAATAATGGAATGAAAACAAAAATAAACAAATGGGGACTAGATAAACTCAAAAGCTTTTGCACAGCAAAGGAAACCATAAACAAAATGAAAAGGCAACCCACAGACTGGGAGAAAATATTTGCAAATGATGTGCCCAACAAGGGATTAGTCTCCAAAATTTACAAACAGCTCATGAGGTGTAATATTATCAAAATAAACCAATCAAAAAATGGGCAGAAGACCTAAATAGACATTTCTCCAAAGAAGACATACAGATGGCCAAGAGACACATGAAAAGATGTTCAACATCGCTAATTATTAGAGAAATGCAAATCAAAACTACAATCAGATATCATCTCACACCAGTCAGAATGCCATCATCAAAAACTCTACAAACAATAAATGCCAGAGAGGGTGTGGAGAAAAGGGAACCCTCCTACACTGTGGTGGGAAGGTAAACTGGTACAGCCACTATGGAGAACAGTATGGAGGTTCCTTAAAAAACTAAAAATAGAGCTGCCATATGACCCTGCAATCCCACTCCTGGGCATATATCCGGACAAAAACATGGTCCGAAAGAATACCTGCACCCCAATGTTCACTGCAGCACTGTTTACAATAGCCAAGACATGGAAGCAACCTAAATGTCCATCAACAGAGGAATGGATAAAGAATTGTACATATATACAATGGAATATTACTCAGCCATTAAGAAGAATGAAATAATGCCATTTGCAGCAACCTGGATGGACCTAGAGGTTGTCATACTGAGTGAAGTAAGTCAGACACAGAAAGAGAAATAACTTATGATATCCCTTATATGTGGAATCTAAAAAGAAATGATACAAATTAACTTATTTACAAAACAACTCTGCTCAATGTTATGTGGCAGCCTGGATGGGAGGGGAGTTTGGGGGAGAATGGATACAGGTACATGTATGGCTGAGTTGCTTTGCTATGCACCTGAAACTATCACAACATTGTTAATTGGCAATACTACAATATAAAATAAAAAGTTTTTAAAAAAACCTTAATAATAGCTCCAAATTTTAGAAACATATATATAGCAAAAGAATAAGTAGGCAACTCAGTAAAGTTTCAAGAATAGGAGCCCCCTCCTAAGACTCCAGGATGACAGCAGAAATAGTTACCAGGGTCTTAGAATTTTGGGTCTCTATTTTGGTCTTTCTAGGAAGGAATCAGTAGAACAGGAAAGGAAAGTGACTGCAAACAGCCAAAGCTATTTACCCTTAGCAGTTAAACAAGGATTTAGAGAGATGAACCCAAAAGAGGAGATAAATAGACAAGATGCTGTGGGACATCATAAGATTTTAACAAAACTTCAGTGCTGACTTTGTAACTGTTTCATTTCCTATTAAATGTATGGAATTTATAATTTGTCCAGCTTACCTGGAAACTATACTGCCCTCAGTCATTTGGTAATTGGGTAGATATTTATTGTAACATCTCATACTCTCCATGTAAACAACTGCTATTACTAGCTATTCATAACTGCAGCTTGGCGTGTTCATGAAATTAAACAAAGTAATTAATTTAGTTTCAGGCATAAAACAAGGAAATATGCAGGGCTACTGAAGCAGCATGCACATATGAAAACTCACAGAATTACTGCAATAACAAAAATGTGTAGCCTGCAGTAATAAAGTGATTTTTAAATTATTTTGTCAAAGAAATACATTTAATTTATCATTAGTAGCCTTAAAGATACAAATTTTAATATTTCTCCCTTACATTATCAGACTACTTTCCATATATATTGACTAATTATTCTGTTAGTAAGATCCCAAATTAAACTACTACACGTGAGACATATCATTTCTTATGTCTGAAAATCTCATTTCACTAAGGCAAGACATTGACAGGATAATATTATTCAAAACAACCTGTTATCTAGAGTGAACATCATGGGAGGAAAACAATCATGAATATAATCAAAGTTAAGGTGATAGGAGAAAAGGAAAAAAAAAATCTTCTCTGTTCTCAAAATGTCACCTAGTTTAAGCATCTGACTTGGTATCCTGGTTAATCCATCAGCAACAAGAGAATGCAAAGTGCTTCAAAATATTTATATAAAAATATTACCTGGCATGGATGGAGAATGAAGCATTCTAGTCAACTTTCACGTAGTCATTATATACGCCACACCTGGATTTCCACTTCTCAGATGATTACAACATAATAAAAAAATTATAACACTATAACCCACACTGGATAGAAGTTATTCTTTCACAATTCCAAACTTTATGCATAATCTTGCCATATCAGTATGATCATAAATTATACTGAAGCTACATAAGAATCCCAGCTAAAGTGTGCATATTGGTAAAAGGCTGGGTAGCAGAGCATTTAATATATTTCAAAACTAAAATGTGATTAAAATTATACATTAAGAAACAATTCTCCATTGAAAAGGTGAACAAATTAAAGGCAAATGACTAACTTAAGATTTACATATCAACTACTGAAATGTTATTTATTAATAAAGCATTGATTTATGCCTTGCATGCTTTGTACATTTAATAAACATTTTGGGATAATAAGACAGAAAGAAGGAAGAATGAAAAGAAAGAAGGAAGGAAAAAAGAGGGGGAGAGAGGAAAGGAAAGAGAAAAGCAGGCAAACCAGGGTGAAGTGAATTACAGGGACCACCTTTTTGTAACATAATTTTTTTCTCATACCTTCAAAAAATCATTTTTCATCATATTAATAAATGAGAGAAAAAAATCTCCCTCCACAACCTACAAGTTGTAATTCAGGAACATCAAAAGGGCCAGTCATTTTAAATGCCATATTTAGTAAAGGTGAGAAGAGAGCCTTGCTAAATACAGTAATTGAAAGGAAGAAAGAAAAAGCTATGTGAGAATTAACATGGCTTGGCTTTAGAAATCTCCCACTGGTGGTTACCACTTTTCTGTCTCTGTCTCTCTCTCCCCAACACCAAAGAAGGTTAATATTTTCCCCTTTATTTTGCCAAACCTGACAAAGTGTTTTGTTTGTTCATTTAAAACTCAGAAATCCTTGAGGGTTGGTGATGCTCTTTCCATGCTAAAGACTTTAAGAATTATGGTGCCCCATTGTCAGAGTGAACAGTGGCTAAGAGTTGTCCAAAGTTATGAACAGGATGCTGTTCCTCACTCAGCCTTCTGTCTTCACAGCTCTGCTTAGCTTTCTTCTCTATTTCTGCTGAACTGAAGCTGCCAGATGGGGCAGAAAAATTTTTTTTTTTTTTTTTGCCGTACGCGCGCCTCTCCCGTTGCGGAGCACAGGGTCCGGACGCGCAGGCTCACCGGCCATGGCTTACGGGCCCAGCCGCACCGCGGCATGTGGGATCTTCCCGGACCGGGGCACGAACCCGCGTCTCCTGCATCGGCAGGCGGACTCTCAACCACTGCGCCACCAGGTAAGCCCGAAAAATCCTTTTTATATTTTTCTTTGACCCTATAAACAATGAACGTGAGGTTTTGGAGGACCCCACAGCTCAAAAATTTTTTATCACTACCATTTCTAAACATGCACACACACAACTAGCTTTTCAAATGAACAAATAGATGCCAATGACAAACCTTAGTGGTTTTTCCAGCTTTGTAAAATTATCCTAGAGTTTGAAAGTTTGAAATTTCAGTTTGTTTCCAACGACAGTCAAAAGCCTATCTTTTTTTTTTTTTGGAGTATGTTGTTGTGGCTGTTATCATTTGCTTGGTTTAGTTTGATTTTTACTGTTGACTCTCCATTGAGAATTAAAAGCAAAATTCACCAACACCATTTCTCTTCTACTATTGTATTCTGCTTTATTAACCTGACTGGGTTATTAGGTTATGCCATAAGGATATTTTCTGTGTAAATCAAGTGCCAAAATACCTGTAAATGTGGTGAGGGACACGTTACCAAACCAAAGCAGGTTGGGATCTACCAGTAGGGTCCAAGCCTGCTCAACTTACGTTTCATTTGCAAAGCACTGCTAACAAATCTCATTCTCTGAAGTTTTCCAAGTTTCCAAAAGTAAGAGAATAAGCACTCCCACTATAACTGAGACTCATACAAATGTCTTCCTCATTTCACATTTTATTAACATCACCTCCAGATTTGGGGACTTAACTGCCAACACTACATCCAACCACTTCAGTGATAATAGAAAGACGACCACTGAAAAATTAAAACTAGCTTCATCTTACAAAATTGTTGCTAAATCATCACCAAGAAGATCATTCTTGTTCTGTATTTACCTACAGATAATGGTTTTCAATTAACAGATTTATCAGAGAAAGGAGACTTGATTCTGATACGTAAGATACGGGCTTACAGGAACCACTAAAATACTGAATTAGCCAAAATAATTTATTTCTTTTGCCTCATGAATTAAGCATATCATTTAACTTATTTCTGCCTCCATTCCCCATATTATAAAGTGGTTAGAAAAACTAGTGTTCTTCACCATGCTACAGAAGACTAAAAAAAAATTAGATAACAAGCATGGTATGTTTATAAAATGTAACAGTAAATCAGTCAAGCTAATAACTTTCTATACGAATTAATTTCTAAAGATAGGTTTTGAGGAATTTTAATTGAAGATATCTATTTCTCTAGTCTTTTCCTATACTTAATGTGCATTTTGTTATTATGATCTTGCTAAGAGTTCTGAGTACATTCATCTCTTTAGAATCTCAATTACAAAGCAGATTTATTGCATATTTTTATTTTGTTATATTCTACATCTTGACCACAGTTGGGCACTGGGTTGGGAAAAAAAGGAAATTGAGAGAAGGAAAGGAATGGGGATGGGTTTTATAGGACATTAAAGGGATATCCAGGATGAACTGATTTCCTTACAGGGAATGTGTGTAAATAAACTGAAATGACACTATTTCACAGAATTAAAAGTAAAACTTGATTTATTGAAAAAGAGTAAGAATATAAACAATATGGGGTATTATATAACATAAGCCTGTTACACGAGTATCTTATTACCCATATATTGTATTCATAAGATTGCACATTTCATAGGATAATCAGAAGCAGCTCTTGAATGAGGAAGTGTCCTCTTTCTCTCATTTAAAATGAGGGTATAATCTGCAGGCACCCTGCAACATTATCAGAATATTCTGACCATTTCCTAGGCTCTCCCACTCTAACTGATTAGAGCCCATGTCTTTAATGCAGCAAAGCTATCTACCAAGTTCTTAACTGGAAAAGACACAAAAACCCTTCCTGATGGGAAACCCTGATTCCAGTTTGTACATAGCCTGCCTTATGCAGCTTGTCTGTTTGAATGGTGGTGTCTTCCCTTAACTGCAAGGAAACAAATAAGGTTCATGCACAGGTTTCATTTAGCATCGAGCTCCCACTTAGTCCCTTGTGCTTGTTTATTGCACATCTGCAGCTGTTACTCCTTTTCCTCCCCTGTCTGCTTTCCTCCACAACCTGCGGGCTGTTACTCCTCTTGGTTTTCCCCTTCAGTGTGTGTGCCCCATTTTCACTGATGACCTTATCCTTGCCCTGCAGAGTAACTGAAAAACATTTTCTTCATAATATATTTTTGAATAACATGTTCGAAAAGAGTATGAGATTTCTTTTTAATCATTACTTTTTAATGAATGAAAGAAAAACCAAATCAAATGCCAGTATGTCTCGTGTTGCAAAGTTGATGAGATTTTACTTAACTTTTTCTCCTTTAGTTCTTTTTTTGCTACGGCCCAAGACTCACAACAAAATACTAAATGTTGACTAATTCTCATAATGGTCTCACTGGAAAAACAGCAATGAGCTTCTAAAGTCTGGGGTATCAGATTGCTCAAATTGTACAAACTAAGAAGATTAGGAACAAAATCTTTAAAACACTTCATCAGGTCTCAGCAGAGTCTCTTGGGATAGCAGGCAAGTCAAGTGGTGCCATTCTTTCTTAATACTGGAATTCTCAAATGATCATCTGTGATTTTTCCACTCCAACAATGATTCTTCCCATCTTCCTTCAAACTCCAATTCGACTGTTCTTGATTTTATTCCTGAAATCTCACTCCCTTACGTATTCATCAATTCATTTATTCATTCCACAGTTATTTGATAGATATTTAGTGGGACCCTGGGGCCAGACTCAGAACTTCAAAGGAAAAAGAGTGGGGATTGGGCAGAAAAGAGCACTGAATCTAGACTTAGAAGACCAGAGTTCACTGAGAAGCAGGTACCAGGCTACCTGACCATCCTCACACCACTCTGTAGATCATCCTGGCATGCATAATAAGAACAAATAGACGTTCATTACCTCGGGATATCTGACCATGTAAAGAAACAGATTCCATAAATGGCACAACAGGTAAGCATGTGCCCAGAGTACCTGGGTTCAAGTCTCAATTTTGCAGCTTTTAGCCATATGACCTCAAAAACACTCCATGACTCTTTGCCCATAAAATGAGATAATAATAGTAACTACCTTCTAAGTTCTCATTAAATGAATCAATCGTTGTAAAGTACTTAGAACAGTGCCTGGTACAGAGTAACTGCTATATATATTTATAATACTTATAAATGCTTACATAAATTTATATTTATATAAAGTTTCTTATATTTTTTAAATATATAAAAACAAATTATGTAAGTTATGAACATTAAACAAGTTAGTACATATGTAAAATGCTCAGACCTGTGCCGCATGTTCTAACTAAACGTTAGCTATAAATACAACAATCCCTTTCTGGGAAGCCCAGGCCCCTTCTGCGGGAATTCCTACATACATTTCACCATGATACCTGCCATCCAGTCATGATTGGCTTGACTACAGAGAAAGCATCTGGCCAAAGGATGATGCTCCACCATGAGTAACTGGACCAATCTGATTGACCCTCTCTGGAATTTCCATTGAGGATATAGGAGAGAGTCAGTGAGTTGGTAGTAAGAGCTAGAGTGAAAATTCACACAGAGAAATAGCAGGGGTTGGGAACGTAGCTGAGTTGTATTCACAGCACAACATGAGAAGGGATCCCTGGACCCCTGCTGATCACTCAGCTACACAGCTTAACCCTGAAGCACCTTCCTATCTCTGAACTTCAATCCAGTCACCCGAGCATCCAAGCATGCTCTCTGTCCCATACTGCCTACTGCCCAGCTGTTGTTGGTTTCCCTGAGCCACAACCAAGTGTCATGATTCCTCTCTTTCTTATTTCCACTTATATCTTAACACTAAACCACCGTAATATATGGAAATTTCTTGCAACTTAAACAGCCTCCTCACTAAATCATAAGGAGCTATTGGGTAAAGAGCAAGTTCAAAATGAAGTTTTCAATCGTCTGGACATCAGAATCACCAGAAATGATTTTTTGAATGCATGGCCTGAGCCCTACCAACCAGATGCTAACTTTATAGTCTGGGGAAAAACTTAGACATTAATATATTTCTAAAGTTTCATAGATTATCAATGTACACCTCAGGCTGAGAATTACATAAAGAATGACATAGGCCAGGACCAGGAAAAGGGAGAGAACAAAATTAAGATCGTGATCTCATCACTGATCATGTACCAATGGACAATTTTCCAACCCACTGTAATAGGGTGTAGGATAATCTTTCCAGAATACGTAAAACTCTTTCAAAACCTTCACTGACTCCCTACTGGGTGTAAAATAAAGCCCAAATCTGTAGCCCAGCATTCAGGCCCTCCTTGAAGGACTTCAAGTACTTCTTTCCACACCTTTCTATTCCAGTCACACCACTGTTCTGGTCATTTCCCGAACACTCTGTGTCATTATACTTCCATGCCTTTAATTCATGCTTGTCTCTCAGCCTAAATGGCCCTCCATACTTTGTGTCCACCTCAAAGTAGTAATTGTAAGAGAAATAACAATTTTCAGATCACATTATGCTTTCCTCAAACATTGTTACATTTCTTCCTCACAGCAGCAACCATGAAAAATAGGCTTTTTATCTCAACTTTCTGACCCAGAGACTGAGACTCACACAGGGTAAATGACATACCCGGTGTTTCACATATAGGAGAAAGTCAATAAAAATTGACCAGAAATAGGAGACTGAATCAAGTATCTTAACATCAAAGTCCAATTTTTTTACATTTTTCACTGTTTTAATTAACTATACCACACTACTTCCCAAGGTTGAAATCTTAATTTTTCAAAAATCAGATCCAATGACATGTCATTAAATCTTCCATAATATCCCTAATCATAGTACTTACAATGATTAATAATGATAGCCACCATTTTGAATACTCCATATATGCCCGGCATTATAATAAGGGCTCAGATATATTACAGCATAGCGGCTTAGGGGCTGCTTTACCAAGGAGGAGATAGGTGTAGAGAGCAGAAAAAACTTGTCCAGCTAATAAGTGGAAGAGCCAGGCCATTGATTACAGAGCTCATGTGCTCAATCCTTATGCAATCCTCCCTCACTACCTGGCTATTACTTTGTTTTGCTTGCTTTAAGGTTAATTATTAACATACCTTTCTACTCTCCACTCTCAAACTCTTTGGGTTTAGGAAACTTCTCTCATCACATCCCACCACCATGGTGCTTCAAACATTTAATAACTATCTAGAAAACTTGTTAATGTGAGCCTGCCAAAGATGAGACGAGAATTTTTGAGAACCAAACACTCAGAAGAGATTCAATTTAATTTCATTCGATCTCTAGTTACCTTTATTTTCATGGTGGCTCAACAATTCACCTTGGACGAAGCACTTCATGAAAGCATTTTGCTGGTAAACCTTCTTTCACCCTGCCTGCCAAATGAGGGTCAAATGAGGTAAGGTTTGGGAATTCCTAGGCAAGTATGAAACAGCTGACCAATCTGTGCACCCCGAACTCCTGCAACATGTCATGCTCCAACAAGAGTCAAGTATCTGTTGCAAGATGCTCTTCACCTCAAAAGTTGGGTACTCTTTCTCAATACCGTATAGGTTTTCTGAAGTTTTTTTTGGTGGTATGCGGGCCTCCCTCTGTTGTGGCCTCTCCCGTTGCGGAGCACAGGCTCCGGACGCGCAGGCCCAGCGGCCATGGTTCACGGGCCCAGCCGCTCCGCGGCATGTGGGATCTTCCCAGACCGGGGCGCGAACCCGATTCCCCTGCATCGGCAGGCGGACGCGCAACCACTGCGCCACCAGGGAATCCCCTCTAGTTACCTTTATTTTCATGGTGGCTCAACAATTCACCTTGGACGAAGCACTTCATGAAAGCATTTTGCTGGTAAACCTTCTTTCACCCTGCCTGCCAAATGAGGGTCAAATGAGGTAAGGTTTGGGAATTCCTAGGCAAGTATGAAACAGCTGACCAATCTGTGCACCCCGAACTCCTGCAACATGTCATGCTCCAACAAGAGTCAAGTATCTGTTGCAAGATGCTCTTCACCTCAAAAGTTGGGTACTCTTTCTCAATACCGTATAGGTTTTCTGAAGCTGTGGAGTCTCCTGACCACTTAATGCCTACCTTAATTAGTGTAAATAATATGAACGGTGAATGAATCCAGGAATCCCAATCTTCCAGACTGCCATGCAGTGAGTCATACTCTCATCCCTTGGAAACACACTCCTGCCATGCTTCTGATGAAGTCACACCTGTTTCTGCATTCTTTGTTCTTGATGTTTTCATCACCATGTGACTCATTGTTATTTTACCCATCTTATTTACATTATTTTGACCTGGATCCCTGATGATTTTCACCCCTCCCAAACCTGTCTGGTTTACAGGTGGTTCTCATTGCAACCCGTTTCAGTGCAACAACAGCGGTTTAGCAACAGGGACGCTGTTCTCCCAAACAGCTTGTGACAGTCCACGTGCAGATTTTTATCTCTTTACATAAAACTCCAGCAACGTTGCAGGCTCAGACACAGAACTTTAAAACCATATGTTTCTGATATTTGAGGTTTTTCCCCCTTAGGCTTTGTGAGAGGAAGAGAGATATGACATCCTTCTTGTTCTTTCACCGACAAAGGGTTCATTCACACAACCTAAAGGCGTTTTAGAATGAGTCTTCATGAAGCCTTATTTTCAAGTATTGTTATCAATTCTGTCAAATTTATAACGATTGCAATCCATGCTCACATAAGAGGAACACTCTGTGAATCACTCTTGTCCTAGAATAGTATATTTGTCCACTTTTAATAATGTTTCAGCTTCCACTCTTAGAAAGCATTTAAAATGTCTCCCCGTTGCAATGTTTTCACAGGTGATGAAAATAAGAATGAATCCAAGTTATTTTTTTTAACCCAATGTGCTACCAATAGGGTGTTTGAGTTATATGAAGCCAACTCTGATTTTCTGGACTGTATGTTTACCATGACCATATCAGCTTCCATGTATTAGCTTCTCTTGTGACTAGTTATCTAAACTGTATTGTGCGCATGCTAAGTGCCAGGACCTCTCTGCTAAGCAGATTCCATACAGAATCTCATTTGTAGGAGAGGTTTACTATTATTGAACTCATTTTACAGGAGAAGAAATTGAACATAAAGATATTTGGTAAATTTTTCAGGCACCCAGCTAGTAACTGTGGAGCTAGGATTTGAACCTAGGTGCGTCTGCCTCCAAAGCCCAAGCTTTTTTAACCACATGAACTAATTACAAAGATGCTGACTCAATACATAAGATGAGCATTCTGTCCCAGTCAGGGTTCAGTGGGCACTACTGAATGGTTTTTCTTTGTGCACAATCCATGTAAGAGTCACACCAACTACACTGGCCATTTAGCAACAGCTGTGTCTGACCTTCTTGCTCCTCAGGCCTTCCACTGTAATTGGAAAGAAACGGAGATCAGTGATGTCCTCCTCCAAACTGTATTGAAAAGGATTTTCCAGAACCTATTCTCTGTTGCCATCAGTTCAGTCTCTCTACTGCCTTTCTTTAAATTGTTTTAGCCAGTATCCTGTGGGTTATGCAGTAAAAACTGCCCAGGTTTTAGTATGCTTAAAAATAAATTTCCTGGACTTCCCTGGTGGTGCAGTGGTTAAGAATCCGCCTGCCAATACAGGGGATATGGGTTCGATCCCTGGTCCGGGAAGGTCCCACATGCCACAGAGAAACTAAGCCCGTGCAACACAACTACTGAGCCTGCACTCTAGAACCCACGTGCCACAACTGCTGAAGCCCACGCACCTAGAGCCCGTGCACCGCAACGAAGACCCAACGAAGCCAAAAATTAAAAAAAAAATAAATTAAAAAAAAATTTCCATGTCAATTTTTACCCCCCCCTTTCCTCTACCCAACATAAAAAACCTCCCAAATTCCTAATTTCCCTGGCTAGAGGAATAGGGAATTGCATAACAATTTGCAATATATCTTTCCAAGTACCCTTTCATGGGTCTCTGACATTATGTGGAGTGACTATGTAAGAGCAAAATTAAGTCTCTGGAACCGTTCTCTGCTACAGAGTGACAGGTTTTTTAAGATTTTAAAAAACTCTTACCCTAGATAATACTTGAAAATCCAACCACATATAAAGAGTTGCTTTCTCTTCTTTAAATCTGTTCCAGGGCCTCAATTCCTTGTTTCCCAGCCTACATACGCCATCATATATAATATCTGTGGAAACATATTGATTTAAAGATCAAGTCAGCAGTGGAACTGGGCTCTTTGCAAGTTACCTTGGTTTGACTACTGAAAACCTCTGTAATTGCCTTGGAGACTTGAGTCACTGGAACTTTAATTCACTTGTGCTCTCACATGGAAGAACATAACCGCTCACTCTGGGCTTCTGCTCCTCCTAAGTACCTCTGGAAGGGAGTGACAAACCAAGCAAACTGCCTATTTGTGGGCATGAGGGGCAACTCCAGTAAAACCTTAGCCACAAATAGCATTCTGGATATTACCCATCTGTAAGACTGGTTATTTGCCACAGCTGTCTTGGGAATCATACATCCTATGACAGTCATGAATTTTTAAAAGTATCCATTGACTTCTGACCTGTTGATTTTGAGAAGCAAACAGTAGAGACTATGACTCAAAGTTAAACATATTTCAAGGAAAACCTGAAGGAGAGGTCAGAGTAGTGAAACTAGAAAGCAGAGCAATGGCTTCTCCAGAAGGAACTTTCAGTTTCCCAGTGGGGCACACAGACTTTCCATGTCTCCTATGAAACCATGTAAATTACATACTTAATATTTGTGTGAACATTTCCTTGAACTTAAAGGGTACTTTTCCATAAAAGTCCAAAGCATTTTCTTGTTTCAAGATACACTGAGGCACTAAAAAATTATGTGTAGGATACCTCTAGAATTAACTGGACTCTCCCCTTTCTCAATCAACTGTATTTTGTATATACATGCATAAATGTGTGCATAAGATGTTAACATTGTTCAAGGCCACGTGGTAATGAGCTTTTTAATGTTTTCATGTGTATGTATGTATGTTTCTTGTCGAGACAGTTAAGTGAGTTATCTCTGTCAGTTCATCAGTAAGAAACAATATTGAAAATAATTTCCTTTTCCTATTATTTGCATTGAAAACTAAAAGTCATTGTGTAGAAAGATAAAAGAAATACCAGTCACTCCTGATTTTTTCACACTAATGTACTTTTTTTTTTCAATTTAAACCCCATGAATTAATCAGCGTTCTCCAGAGAAACAGAACCAACAGGATGTACATATATAGAAAGAGGTTTATTATAAGGAATTGGCTCATGTGATTATGGAAGCTGAGAAGTTCCAGGATCTGCACTTGAAAGCTGAAGAGCCAGGGTAGCCAATGGTATAGTTCCAGTCTGAGTTCAAAGGCCTGAGAACCAGGAGAGGTGATAGTGTAAGAGTCGACGTTTCAGTCTGAGTCTGAAGTCAGAAAAAGACCAAAATCCCATACCAAGCAGTCAGGCAGGAGGAGTTCTCTCTTACTTAAGGGAGGGTCAGACTTCTTGTTCTATTCAGGCCTTCGACTGATTAGATGAGGCCCACCCAAATTAGGAAGAGAAATCTGCTTTACTCAGTCTACTGATTCAAATGTTAATCTCATCCAAAAACAACCTTACAAACACACCCAGAATAATGTTTGAAAAATCTGGGCACCCTGTGGCCCCATCAAGTTGACATCTAAAATTAACTGTCACACCCCATACTATAACCTTTCTAGTTCCCTACTTGGATCAGACCTAATTTTACTCTACTTGACATCTTACTGAGGTTTAGTAAGTTAGTCAAAGATATTCACTAAGTTTAATAGCAATATTTTTTAAATATTTAAGAGGTAAAAGTGCTTTGAGAGTTAATATACTCTGAGGTAGGCAAAACACTTTCCCAAGCCATTTATTTATCTTTCTCTATAGTAATGCACATAAAACAAAATAGGAATGATCCTCTTGCTGAATGTATCTTAATTAATGTTAACAAAGGAAGGTTTCAAGAAAATATGATGTGTTATTCTATATAGTGTGGTCAGGTCAATAGGTCTGAGATTTTCTGTATCGGGAAGGTGGCTCCTTCCAACTTACCCACAAACACTTCAGCCTCAGAAGCTTGGTGGTGGAAAACAAAGCTAGAAAGTTTCTAAAACTACCGTGGACCTTCTTAAATGAAATTCCAAAATGGAAGAGCCAATATTCACAAGTTCCCTAGCTTAGCAAGCAGACAAGCAAATGTTTCAGAGTTCCTGTTTTCCATAAATACAGAAATCTTATAATTATCTCAAGAACCATACATTATTTATTTAGTTTCATGACTTAATGAAGGAAGACTCGGGGTTTATCATATTAAAATGAGAGGGTGGGGTGATAAATGTGGCTGGGGAGGAGAAAAGCACGGTTCTTTTCTTAATGAATCTCGCCTTATGTTTCTTCAATTTTTTTATCAGCAATTTTATGCTCTGCAGGTAGTAAACAAAAATGGTGACAGCCAAACATGCATTTTGCATCATAACAAACCTGTTGGATCTGCAAACAGTTGTTTAAGGTGCACCTTTTCCATCAGGAAAAACAATAGCATTTATTAGCAGTATTTCACTCCACTCCCATGATTTGTGTGTTCTTCAGTCTCAAAGTGTCAGCTGTCAAATGAAATGATGGGGACTGACAGTTCAGAATTTTAAAAGTTCAGCTCCTTTCAAATGCACTAAATGAACAAGAGCTGCCTAATTTGGGCTGAAGAAAAAGCAACAAAAATCCCCTGTAAGTATGCAAGGTTTTATTCTACTTTTGCATGCTTAGTATGCACAGAGAATGTTAAATACTTTTCAGCTGGAGCTGGATACACTTAATTCTATGAGTGAGAAAGATTTCATTAGGTGAGCTTCAGGCAAGAGTGAGCTACAAATGAAATTCCCTTTTATTTTCTGAAATTCACAGTATATGACCCATATCCAATGATAAATGGTCTATAAACTCTTGCTGTATTTAATTGCATAAACTTCCATTATATTCTACTATTAACATGGGAACACTTTGACACAAGATGTCAGAAGGGAGAGAAAAACGAGTAAAAAAAAAAAATAAAACTCTCGCTCTTAACAAAACCAACATAACCTTAGTATCCCTCAGAATCACATTCAACATGTAAGTTCCAAGCACACTATTTTAAATATTTTTTCAACCAATTAGTTACTTTTAATTTTGGTAGCACAAAAATCTATTAATCACTATTTAATTATCTGGAGTTCTTGCCTAATTAGTGCTTTCCGTATTGCATCTTCAACTAAACTGGGGACCCTATCAACTCATTTATCTGATACCTATTTGGTGCACTGGTGACTTAATTAATGAAAAAAGAAAAAAAACTCATTTAAATGGTCATTCAAAAAAAAAAGCTTATTAAATACTTTGAACATTAAATAAGCTGACCGATTTTATTGGGTTTTCATTGCCCTAAAAAGCATTATATAGATGCAAAATCCCATGTGACATTTCTGGGTAAATATACATTACAGAAGGAATCAGAAGCTGCAGTCATCAGTTGAGTAACAATCCCTCCTAAGTACACTGCCTGAGGTAGCGGGCTTTTGAAATCTTTTACACAAAAATGGGGACAATGATTAGACATAAGATTTTATTTGGAATTTTCTGGTGTTAGGAACACTAAGCATGATTGTAAATGAAATTATGTTGTTATATTCCAGGGAATATCCTGTAAAATGGTCTGTAACTATGCTTATAATACTGAAGAAAACAAAGAGTAATTTCCAGAATGCAATCCATCCCTTCACCACATCTCCATTTGGCTCTGTCTTGCCAAGGTCTGTGAGCTTGTCCGCCAGCATTCTAGCTCACACAACACCCCGAGACAGCTTTCCTCTGGCATCCCAGTCTAGGTTAGAGGCCTCCCTGGATGCTCTCACAGCACCTGGGCATAAACCTTTGTCTCCTCACTTACTGTGAGGAAGCAGTGTGGTACAGAACATGGCTTTGGCCTGAGAAGGTCTAGATTCAGCCACCAACTAGGTTGTTAGGATCAAATGAAATGGTCTAAGTAAAGCATCTGGTGCAGTGCCTGACATATCGTAAATGTATCATAACCATTAGATATTTTTTTAAATCATACTGTACTATACTTGTCTCTTCAGATGTTTCTCCTACTAGATCCTGAGCTCCTTGTGTAAAGAGACACATGATCCATCTTTGTATCTCCAAAGCCTGACACAGTGTCTGACAGACAGTAAGCATTATATGTGCTTGTGTAATAGATGGACAGAGCAACAAATCCTCAGTAAAGGAATCTAAGGGATTTAAGAGTAAAATAAGCAAACAGAAGTCAAATTGCCCCTCCTTCTTACAGAGGGCAGTAAGAATTCTGAGGCACATATCCATACATGCTAAGTGCTTATATCACAGTTCACATTTTTAAAAAATATTAGTTACCTAGCTGTTATTAACACCTACATTGTTTTCTCTGGATCTCCAATAACTTGTGAAACAGACACAGGTATCTAATTCCTAATCTGACTATTCATTTTGTGAGTCTCAACAGTTAAAAAATTATCCACTGGAAATCAAAAGTTGTCATTACATGAAAATTATCAGCAGTGAACTGACGACTTTTAAGATTAAGTCAAACTCCCTCTGCATTTAACACCCCACCTATTCTAATCCATAGAATCAACATCTTGACAACATCTTGATCCTGCTGAAAATATGTCTACAATTTCCTATGCAAATAGAATAAAAATTTTAAACTGAAAATCTTTTCAAAATGCAGGATTTCATAAAGTTTATTAAAGTGATATTGGAGACGTGCTCAAGTCACAGGCAAAGACTGTGGACATATCAAGGTCAAACTGAAAAAAAAGGAAAATAAGCAGATGAGACTCAAAAAAGACCAATCTGAAAACCAAATGATTTAGGAAAACCCATTTGAAACTTAATAAAGCCATAGCATATTTTTGCAAAATTGATCCTTTTTTGTGGGAAAAGATTATTTAAAGACCTAAGACTTGGTTAATTCTTCCCTTGTTCTAAAGATTACAGAATAGTTTTTATATAACCTAAATTTTGCTTTTAAAATATTTTCATTATTTTTAATTTTATATATCTAGATAAGTCCTAACCAAACCTTTCCCACCACTGTCTATAAAATATTGGTTTCAATTTTAAGTAAATTCACAGTAAGTTGTCTTTTCTGGTACCATCTAGACACTGGTTTGAGAGACAGAATTGTTCTTTGATGTTGCAACCAGCAGTACTCTTGTTTCCGCATCCCACCATCTTCTAATAACTTCCAGGGGAGCCTAGGATGCTACTGTGGGGCATTCTTCAATTCAAGTTCACAGACAATGCACTTTTTAAAGGGAAAACAAATGGAGTTCTGCAGAGATCTTATGAGGCAACTCTCACCTCAAGAAAAGTCCCTTTTCATGGGGTAGTGCCCATTTTGCAGAAACTCTTTGTTCCAGAAAAATAAGGTGATGGCAAGATCCTAACTCTACTGCACTAGGAAATGGGTACTTAATCCACAGGGGCCTCATAACCAAATCACATTCACTGCCAGACACTGCAGTGCTCCAAACAGTCAATAATGACCATGTGTTGCTGAATATATTATGTACAATATTCCAGAATGTTTTAAATCCTCTCCCACCTTGTTTTGCTTTGCTTTTTCTTTCCTGGTATAACCATTGGTTGAGTAAGAAAAAGAGAGAATCTATAAAATAATATTTTATCTAATTTCTGATGTTGAAATTACTGAAAGGAAAAATACATAATACTAAACTATTTGTACTTTTTATATAATACTTCTAAAAATATATTATAGTTCAACATTCTTTAAAACTATTCTATGGTCTGTGAATGCCATTTGCCCAAGGATATGTACCTTATGTTACTGGTGATTCTATATTATACATCCTGTGTTTTTCAAATATGACAAGGTATTTTTGTTTCCATCTGAGTGATATCTTTAAAGAAAAATTCAAACATATTCATCAGAATTCGAAAGATAATTTTTTTTCCTCGATCTCTCTGTCAAGTCAATTCAGCTCTAATTCAGTTAAATTCTGGACAGATATCAGAGTTCTATTTACTGATTATTTCTTCTTCCCTTTGGGATCATGAGACTTTAAGTGAAAAAAAAAATCTAAAAGATTTATTGCTAATGGGATTCTACAAATGTTAGCTTTGTTCAGAGAAAAAGTAATATATGATCCTGGCTTTGTACAGCATCTTTACTGTTTTTTTTTGAATATGTATAACTCATTTAGAGACCAAGGATAGACAGTAACTCATCATTTTTGCTACCTGCCTTAGAATAGCTGCATTTTATCTGTTTGAAAATAATATAAACTTGTGATTTAATTTATGTCATAACTTCGATTCATCACCACATTCATTGTAAACAAAGAGGCTCTGAATAATGAACAAAATGCTTATTGTTTACCAGAAGAAAGGTCTTAACATGTTATATTTACATTTATGTCATGTCTTATTATTAAATCTGTATAAACCATCTTCCTTCATTATTTCTGAATGGGAGACTGATGATAAGTGCTATTTTGAAGATTTTTTTTTATCATTTTTATTTGTCTAGCTAATTTGTGTGCTGACACATTTCAAGGCTGACTCTGTTTTGCTTGTTAAGTTATTAGGGATTCGTAGCTCCTGAAAATCAAGAACAAGTTCCTAAATTTAACACCTGATGGGTCGACAGCTTCAGGGGAGAGAGGTCAGCTGCCCGGTGAAAGAAGAAATCTGTCTGCATGATCCTAATTTGCTTTGTATAACTGACATCAGGCTTGGAATTGGGAATGATTTGTTGTTATGTTAAGCAGCAGGGAAGCTTATGGCTTATTATTTTTACTCCTGATACAACTGAAACAATGGGTGAGTAATGATGGGACCACAGATAATCATAACGATACTAGGCAATGAACTGTGTGCACCCGGGTGATAGGGCAGGTTTTCTCAGACTGTGATGGCCAGTAAGCTAATACAAACTATAAATACACAGATTAATCAAATCTTTATTACATCTGTAAACAGCCACTGGCGTGTTTTTCCTCTCACTTTATAATTCTGATGATTCTGACTCCAAGCCCTATCTTACATTCAAGGAAATTTAAATTAAAAGAAAATGTATCACACTGTGACAGGGAAATAAAAATGTACCCAGTAACACCAAACAGTCACACAATTAAAGGACCGACATGAACACTGGTTTTCTATCCCTAGAACACCTAGAAATTGATTCCTTACCCAATACAAGTCTATCCAATTTCCACCCCTTCTCCATCCCTCCCCACCCATTTCAGTGAACTTAGCTAGCCCAACATTTCTCATTTGCTATGCTCTGTCCCTTGTTTAAACTAAAGAAAATACAGGATCAGTCCTCTTTTTTTCCTACTGTAAAGTCTCTTCAGAATCTAATTCAATGAGATTGTATTTGTTACAATGAATGCAGATTGTTCAATGGGGCAGATTTAAGAAATGCTGAAAAAGAGTTCAGGGGTTCGCAGGGTGGGGGCTTGCTGTATGGTGGGGGGTGGAGTTTTATACATCACCCCATGTTTGTTAAGGTCTAAAAGTACTGAAAAGGATTTGTTCTGTTTGTGTGAAGGGCCTCCGTGCTCTGGGTCTCTAACATGTTATACCAAGCTTTTTAGCACATGCACTCTCTCTTGATCTTGGGCCTGACATGACCAAAACCCAGGGATCAGGCTCTCCAGGACTGACCCACCTTGTCACTCCAATCCGGCATCCAGGAGTCTGCTACCCAAACAGTTGGCTTCCTGCAATTAACATGTTGTTTACTTTAAATTATGAATTTGGAATATTGTTTCTGCATATCCTATTATTTCAAGGAAGCATTTTGTATGCTAAATGTTTTCACTTACCAGATTAACTGTTACTAAAAGATCTGAGCTCTCTCAGGAAAATGCAGATCTTTAATCACGTAATATGAACTAAACAATCAATTTTTAGAGTCACTGACAATATTGACAGCCCTAGAAAGAGTTCCAAGCCATAGGGTTGCATTCTCCAGTTATAAGTTGCCAGTCATAGACCTGGGTGCTATTCCTTGACTCCATCACTGCCCTGTGCTCTATGATTGGGAATTCCATACAACTCCATTTCACTATTTACCATGATGTATAGACCAAAGGGCTTAGAGATATTTCATCAACCTAGAAAGAATGCCTCACTGAGAAAATATGTAGATACATATACGTGTGTGCATGTGTGTATATATTAAACAGGCTAAACTTGATGGGGTACAATCAAAAATTAGTTTTCTTCTTCTCTGCTACTATTTTAAGAAATTATCTGTTAGATCTCCTTTCTGCTCGCTTGGAATATATCTCGGGCAGTCCCCTGTGGTTTTGTGGTCACTTTTGGTTATCAGAACAGTATTATTTTCAGGTGTGAAAATATCCAATCCAATCTAAATCAAAACTTGAATCATTTCGAAGCTTTCTCCCCTCCCCAGCCCGCAGGACTTGCAACTTGAGTACAACAAATGGGAAAACGAGGGTAGGGAGCAGTCTGAGGAGGGGGACAGATGGGAGGGACAAAGATTTTCTTGATCGGTGTGTATGTCATGTGGTCCTTCCTCTTCAGACTCTATTTCATGGACTGCGCTGGGGACTCTGGAGATCCCCAGACAGGGACGTAAGCACTACCCCATCACTGCACAGGCAATACATGCTCGGGCTAACTGCTTCTGATTCTGCCTCAGCTTTTAATTTGGTTCTACATCCTATGACTCCTGCCCCTGTATCTTAGTCATTCAGGCTGCTGAAACAAAGTATCTTAGGATCCATGGCTTATAAACAACAGAAATTTATTTCTCACAGTTCTGGAAGCTAAGAAGTCTAAGATCAGGGTAACAGCATGGTTGGGTGAGAGCGCTCTTCTGGGTTGCAGACTTCTCATTTTATCCTTACATGATGGAAGGGGCAAGGGAACTCTCCTGACCTCTTTTATAAGGGCACTAATCTCATTCATGAGGGCTCTACCCTCATGACCTTATCAGCTCCCAAAGGCCCTCCTAATACTCTTACATTGGGCATTAGGATTTCAACAGATGAATTTTAGGTGGATACAAACCTTCAGATGATAACACCCTGCAAGGCAACACTCATGTGCAGGGTCCTTTCTAAGTGGCTCTAGCCATCAACTGTTCAGGTATCCAGGTGGCCCGTAGGAAAAAACCAAGCCTCAATGCCCCTCAAACTCTGAAAGTAAAAGTCACTTTTTTTTTTTTTTTTTTGGTGGTATGCGGGCCTCTCACTGCTGTGGCCTCTCCCATTGCGGAGCACAGGCTCCGGAAGCGCAGGCTCGGCGGCCATGGGTCACAGGCCCAGCCGCTCCGCGGCATGTGGGATCTTCCCGGACCGGGGCACGAACCCGTGTTCCCTGCATCGGCAGGCGGACTCTCAACCACTGTGCCACCAGGGAAGCCCAAAAGTCACTTTTAACATAGCTCTCTCTCCAGGCTCTTTTCCAACTCAATGTTGATTCTGGACCTGGAAGTTTCAGAAGTGAGGGAATGATATGTCAGTCTTTTCTTCTGGCAGACACCTCCAATGTCTGTGTATCGTTCTTTTGAAACTTTCACATGGCTGGGGGAAACTAGGAACAATGCAAACTTTCTTTTACTACAAATGAAAACTGATTTAAAAAATGGGCAAGAAATCTGAATAGACAGCTCTCCAAAGAAGATATATAAATGACTCCTAAGCACACGGAAAGATACTCAACATCGTTAGCCATCTTGGAAATGTATATCAAAACCAAAATGAGATACCACTTCACACCTACTAGGATGGCTATCATAGGGTAGCTAATAACAAGTGTTGGCCGGGGTATGGAAGAATTGGAACACTCATACATTGCTAGTGAAAGTGTAAAATGGTTCAGCCACTGTTGAAAACAATCTGGCAGTTCCTCAAAAGATTAAATACAGAGTTACTGTACTAAGCAGCAATTGCACTCCTAGGTATACACCTCAGAGGAATAAAAACATACGTGTACACAAAAATTTGTATGCAAATATTTATAGCACCACTAGTCATAATAGCGAAAAGTAAAACTAACCCAAAGATCCATGAACTAATGAATGGCTAAATAAAATACAGTATATCTATATATTGGAATATTATTAGGCAATAAAAAGAGGTACTGATACATGCTACAATGTGGATGAAACTTGAAAACATTATGCTAAGTGAAAGAAGGTAGTCACAAATGACAAACAAATTGTATGATTCCATTTGTATAAAACATCCAAAACAGGCAAATCTATAGAGACAAAAACTAGATTAGTGGTTGCCTAGGATTGGGAGGTGAGAAGGAGGTGATGGCTAAGGGGTGAAGAGTTTCTTTTGTGGGTAATGAAAATGTTTTAACATTGATTCTTGTCATGGTTTCTCAACTCTGTGAATATATTAAAAGACACTCGATTGTACACTTTACTCTGATGAACTGTATATTATGTGAATTATATCTCAATCATAGAGCTATGTTAATAAACATATCCTCACTCTCTTTCTTCAAAAGTCTGTAGAATTCTGTTCTACACACTAGAAGAGAAAGGTTAGTCCTGTACAGACGAGCTTCACACCTTTCCTTAGAATGTGCAGTATTTATCATTGATTTCTTCAGCTTTCACGTCACAACCAAGACACCAAGATAGAAAATCCCACTTAACAATCTGCAAAATTAATAAAAATCTAAAACATTACTCATAGCATTTCATTTGTCTTTTCTTCATGCTCCAATTTCAGAATAATAATTTAAACTTCCAAACTTTGCAGAATGGTACATGTATTTCACAGGCCGCATTACCCTGTTAACTGATTCAGTTTCCCATAACTCTGCTGGTTATGTATTTCAATTAAAGGATTAAGTGCTAGTCTTACAATAAACTCCATAAACATTTGAGGACTGCCCAACTATTCTAATATGAATATAGTATATTGTTTAATGAATTCCAATATTCTAATCTTTAAACAACCCTATAAGGTAAGTGCTATTAAATAATCATTTCACAGGTAAAGAAACTGAAGCTCAGAATGGTTAAAAATGTATGCAAAATAAAGCAGTTAATGCGTGACTGAGCCAGGACTCAAATCAGCGTATCTGTCCCTCACTCAAAGCCTCTGAGATTCTTTTTTTTCGGCTGTCCAATGATAAGAGAAATATTCACATAATTTGTAAATAAAATGCCTAATTGCTGCTTCTAAGGGTAAGACCTGAAAACATACAATAGTATGCAAAGTAAGTTTGAAAAAACTTGGCCTTTTGCCATAAGCAACTTATTTTTAAGTTTTAGAAATTGGGACATAGATTGTCATCAGTCAGGCTCTGTCCATCTCTGAGTGTGTTCTCTCTTAAACACTGATGTCACTTAAATTTTATTTTGGAAATGCATTCTTACAAAAACAGTGGAAAATGTGGCAGAGATTATCATGAGAATAAAAACTGAGACTGTAGATTCTGAGAAAGGCAATGAAACAATGTGAGAATGTCAATGGCCAGTTGAGAGAGTCACTTCAACACGCAGAGTACTTTGCCATCTCAGTATTACCTTCCATAAAGACTAATCCAGGAGACCTTCAAGATGCGGAGGAGTAAGACGTGGAGATCACCTTCCTCCCCACAAATACATCAGAAATATATCTATATGTGGAACAACTCCTACAGAACACCTACTGAACACTGGCAGAAGACCTCAGACCTCCCAAAAGGCAAGAAACTCCCCCATGTACCTGGGTAGGGCCAAAGAAAAAAGAAAAAACAGAGACAAAAGAATAGGGAGAGGACCTGCTCCTCTGGGAGGGGGCTGTGAAGGAGGAAAAGTTTCCACACACTAGGAAGCCCCTTCACTGGCAGAGATGGGGTGGGGGGAGCTTCAGAGCCACAGAGGAGAGCATAGCAACAGGGGTGCGGAGGGCAAAGCAAAGAGATTCCCGCACAGAGGATCGGTGCCGACCAGCACTCACCAGCCCGAGAGGCTTGTCTGCTCAGCCACCGGGGCAGATGGGGGCTGGGAGCTGAGGCTCGGGCTTCGGTTGGATCCCAGGGAGAGGACTGGGGTTGGCTGCGTAAACACAGCCTGAAGGGGGCTAATGCACCACAGGTAGCTGGGAGGGAGTCTGGGAAAAAGTCTGGACCCGCAGGAGAGGCAAGAGACCATTGTTTCGGAATGCGCGAGGAGAGGGGATTCCTGCTCCGAGTGCCCACAGAAGGCAGAGCACGACCTAAGCGAGCTCCAGAGACAGGCGCGAGCCATGGCTATCAGCTCAGACTCCAGAGATGGGCATTAACTGCTAATGCTGCCACCACTGCCAACAAGAATCCTGTGTGCAAGCACAGGTCACTATCCACACCCACCCAGGAGCCTGTGCAGCATGCCACTGCCAGGGTCCCGTGATCCAGGGACAACTTCCCTGGGAGAACACACAGTGTGCCTCAGGCTGTTGCTATGTCACACTGGACTCTGCCACTGCAGGCTTGCCCTGCATTCCAATTATGACTACCATACCCCTCCTTCTCTGCAGACTGAGTGAGCAAGAGAGCCCTAATCAGCTGCTGCTTTAACCCCTTCCTGTCTGGACAGGGAACAGATGCCTGAGGGCAACCTATTCGCAGAGGCGAGGCCAAAACCACAGCTGAACCCCAGGAGCTGTGCGAACAAAGAAGAGAAAGGGAACTTCTCTGGGCAGCTCAGGAGCAGCGGATTAAATCCCCACAATCAACCTGATAAACCCTGCATCTGTGGAATACCCGAATAGACAACAAATGTTCACAAACTTCAGGCAGTCGACTTTGGAAGCAATGGGAGACTTGGGGTTTGCTTTCCGTGTCTGCTTTGTTTTTGTTTTTACGTTTATCTTGGTTTTTTTTTGTTTTTGTTTTTTGTTTTTTTTTTTGCGGTACGCGGGCCTCTCCCGTTGCGGAGCACAGGCTCCGGACGCGCAGGCTCAGCGGCCATGGCTCACGGGCCCAGCCGCTCCGTGGCATGTGGGATCTTCCCGGACCGGGGCACGAACCCGTGTCCCCTGCATCAGCAGGCGGACTCTCAATCACTGCACCACCAGGGAAGCCCTATCTTAGTTTTTAGTGCTTCTTATCATTGGTGGATTTGTTTATTGGCTGGGTTGCTCTCTTTGTTTTATTTTATTTTATTTTTCCTTTTTTCTCTTTTTGTGAGTGTGTATGTGTCTCTTTGTGTGACTCTGTCTGTTTAGGTTTGCTTTTACAATTTGTCCTAGGGTTCTGTCTGTTCGTTTATTTTGTTTGTTTGTTTTAGTTTTTTTGTTATTGTTGCTGTTTGTTTTCCTTTTCACGAGTGTGTGTATGTATGTTTCTTTGTATGAAGCTGTCTGTATAATTTGGCTTTTACCATTTGGTTTGCGGTTCTATCTGTTTGGGGTTATTTGTTGTTTTTCTGTTTTTGTTTTTTCTTCTTTTTCATACAAGCCGTGTGGCTGGCAGGGTCTTGGTGCTCTGGCCAGGTCTCAGGCCTGAGCCTCAGAGATGGGAGAGCCATGTCCAGGACGTTGGACCATGAGAGACCTCCCCGACGCACGTAATAACAATTGATGACAGTTCTCCCAGAGATCTCTATCTAAACACTAAGATCCAGCTCCACCCAATGGCCAGCAAGCTCCAGTGTTGGACAGCCCATGTCAAACAACTAGCAAGACAGGAACACCACCCCACCCATTAGCAGAGAGGCTGCCTAAAGTCATACAAAGTTCACAGACACCCCAAACACACCACTGCACACGGCCCAGCCAAGCAGAAGAACAAGATCCAGCCCCACCTACCCAGACCACAGGCACCTGTTCCCTCCGTCAGGAAGCCTACACAAGCCACTGAACCAACCTCAACCACTGGGGGCAGACACCAAAAGCAGTGGGAACTACGAACCTGCAGGATGCAAAAAGGAGGCGCCAAACACAGTAAGTTAAACAAAATGAGAAGACTTAGAAGTATGCAGCAGATGAAGGAGCAAGGTAAAAACTCACCAGACCAAACAAATGAAGAGGAAATAGGCACACTACCTGAAAAAGAATTCAGAGTAATGATAGTAAAAATGATCCAAAAATCTCAGAAATAGAATGGAGAAACGTTTAACAAGGACCTAGAAGCACTAAAGGGCAAACAAACAACGATGAACAACACAATAAATGAAATTAAACATGCTCTGGAAGGAATCAATAGCAGAATAACTGGGGCAGAAGAATGGATAAGTGACCTGGAAGATAAAATAGTGGAAATAACTGCCACAGAGCAGAATAAAGAAAAAAGAATGAAAAGAATTGAGGACAGTCTCAGAGACCTGTGGGACAACATTAAATGAACCAACATTCGAATTTTACAGGTCCCAGAAGAAGAAGAGAAAAAGAAAGGGTCTGAGAAAATATTTGAAGAGATTATAGTCAAAAACTTCCCTAACATGGGAAAGGAAATAGTCAAACAAATCAAGGAAGCACAGTGTCCCATACAGGACAAATACAAGGAGAAACATGCCAAGATACATATTAATCAAACTATCGAAAAATTAAATACAAAGAAAAATATTAAAAGCAGCAAGGGAGGGGCTTCCCTGGTGGCGCAGTGGTTGAGAGTCTGCCTGCCGATGCAGGGGACACGGGTCCGTGCCCCGGTCCGGGAAGATCCCACATGCCGCGGAGCAGCTGGGCCCGTGAGCCATGGCCGCTGAGCCTGTGCGTCCGGAGCCTGTGCTCCGCAATGGGAGAGGCCACAACAGTGAGACGCCCACGTAATGCAAAAAAAAAAAAAGCAGCAAGGGAAAAGCGACAAATAATATACAAGGGAATCCCTATAAGGTTGACAGCTGATCTTTCAGCACAAACTGCAAGTCTGAGGGGAGTGACAGGACATATTTAAAGTGATGAAAGGGAAGAAACTACAAGCAAGATTACTCTACCTAGCAAGGATCTCATTCAGATTCGACAGAGAAATTAAAACCTTTACAGACAAGCAAAAGTTAAGAGAATACAGCTCCACCAAAACAGCTTTACAACAAATGCTAAAGGAACTTGTCTACGCAGGAAACACAAGATAAGGAAAAGACCCACAAAAACAAACCCAAAACAATTAAGAAAATGGTAATAGGAACATACATATCGATAATTACCTTAAGTGTAAATGGATGAAATGCTCCAACCAAAAGACACAGACTGGCTGAATGGATATAGAAACAAGACTCATATATATGCTGTCTACAAGAGAACCACTTCAGACCTAGGGACACATACAGAATGAAAGTGAGGGGATGGAAAAAGATATTCCATGCAAATGGAAATCAAAAGATCAAAAGAAAGCGGGAGTAGCATTCTCATATCAGACAAAATAGACTTTAAAATAAAGACTGATTACAAGAGACAAAGACGGACACTACACAATGATCAAGGGATCAATCCAAGAAGAAGATATAACAATTGTAAATGTATATCCACCCAACATAGGAGCACCTCAATACATAAGGCAAATGCTAACACCATGAAAGGGGAGATCAACAATAACACAATAATAGTAGGGGACTTTAACACCCCACTTTCACCAATGGACAGATCATCCATAATGAAAATAAATAAGGAAACACAAGCTTTAAATGACACATTAGACCAGATGGACTTAATTGATATTTAGAGGACATTCCATCCAAAAACAACAGAATACACTTTCTTCTCAAGTGCTCATGGAATATTCTCCAGGTTAGACCACATCCTGGGTCACAAATCAAGCCTTGGTAAATTTAAGAAAATTGAAGTCGTATCAAGTATCTTTTCCGACCACAAAGCTATGAGACTAGATATGAATTACAGGAAAAATACTGTAAAAATTACACACACAGAGGCTAAACAATACACTACTAAATAACCAAGAAATCACTGAAGAAATCAAAGAGAAAATGAAAAAATACCTAGAAAAAATGACAACGAAAACACGATGACCCAAACCCTATGGGCTGCAGCAAAAGCAGTTCTAAGAGGGAAGTTTATAGCAATACAATCCTACCTAAAGAAACTAAAAAATCTCAGATAAACAACCTAACCTTACACCTAAAGCAACAAGAGAAAGAAGAACAAAAAAATACCCAAAGTTAGCAGAACAAAATAAATCATAAAGATCAGATCAGAACTAAATGAAAAGAAATGAAGGAAACAATAGCAACAAGCAACTAGATGCCAATAAAATGGACAACCTGGAAGAAATGGACAAATTCTTCGAAGAGTACAACATTCCATGACTGAACCAGAAAGAAATAGAAAATATGAACAGATGAATCACAAGCACTGAAATTGAAACTGTGATTCAAAATCTTCCAACAAATAAAAGCCCAGGACCAGATGGCTTCACAGGTAAATTCTATGAAACATTTACAGAAGAGCTAACACCGATCCTTCTCAAATTCTTCCAAAATATGGCAAAGGGAGGACACTAGCAAACTCATTCTATGAGGCCAACATCACCCTGATACCAAAACCAGACAAAGGTGTGACAAAAAAAGAAAACTACAGCCCAGTATCACTGATGAACATAGATGCAAAATCCTCAACAAAATACTAGGAAACAGAATCCAATAGCACATTAGAAGGATCATACACCATGTTAAACTGGGGATTATCCCAGAAATGCTAGGATTCTTCAATATATGCAAATCAATCAATGTGATACAGCATATTAACAAACTGAAGGAGAAAAACTACATATGATCATTTCAATAGATGCAGAGAAAGCTTTTGACAAAATTCAACACCCATTTATGATAAAAACCCTGCAGAAAGTAGGCATAGAGGGAACTTTCCTCAACATAATAAAGGCCATATATGACAAACCCACAGCCAACATCATCCTCAGTGGTGAAAAACTGAAACCATTTCCACTAAGATCAGGAACAAGACAAGGTTGCCCACTCTCACCACTCTTATTCAAAATAGTTTTGGAAGTTTTAGCCACAGCAATCAGAGAAGAAAAATAAGTAAAATTAATCCAAATCGGAAAAGAAGAAGTAAAACTGTCACTGTTTACAGATGACAAGATACTATACATAGAGAATCCTAAAGATGCTACCAGAGGGGCTTCCCTGGTGGCGTAGTGGTTGGGAGTCCGCCTGCCAATGCAGGGGGCATGGGTTCGTGCCCCGGTCCGGGAGGATCCCACGTGCCGCGGAGCGGCTGGGCCCGTGGGCCGTGGCCACTGGGCCTGCGCGTCCGGAGCCTGTGCTCCGCAACGGGAGAGGCCATGGCAGTGAGAGGCCCGCGTACTGCAAAAAAAAAAAAAAAAAAAAAAGATGTTACCAGAAAACTACTAGAGCTAATCAATGAATTTGCTTAAGTAGCAGGATACAAAATTAATGCACAGAAATCTCTTGCATTTCTAGACACTAATGATGAAAAATCTGAAAGAGAAATTAAGGAAACACTCCCATTTACCATGGCAGCAAAAAGAATAAAATACCTAGGAATAAACCTACCTAAGGAGACAAAAGATGTGTATGCAGAAAACTATAAGACATTGATGAAAGAAATCAAAGATGATATAAACAGATGAAGAGATATACCATGTTCTTGGATTGAAAGAATCAACACTGTGAAAATGACTCTACTACCCAAAGCAATCTACAGATTCAATGCAATCCCTATCAAATTACCACTGGCATTTTTTACAGAACTAGAACAAAAAATTTCACAATTTGTATGGAAACACAAAAGACCCCGAATAGCCAAAGCAATCTTGAGAACGAAAAATGGAGCTGGAGGAATCAGGCTCCCTGACTTCAGACTATACTACAAGGCTACAGTAATCAAGACAGTATGGTACTGGCACAAAAACAGAAATATAGATCAATGGAACAGGATAGAAAGCCCAGAGATAAATCCACGCACCTATGATCACCTTATCTTCAATATAGGAGGCAAAAATATACAATGGAGAAAAGACAGCCTCTTCAATAAGTGATGCTGGGAAAACCGGACCACTACATGTAAAAGAAAGAAATTAGAATACTTCCTAACATCATATACAAAAATAAACTCATATTGGATTGAAGACCTAAATGTAAGGCCAGACACTATCAAACTCTTAGAGGAAAACATAGGCAGAACACTCTAAGACATAAATCACAGCAAGATCCTTTTTGACCCACCTCCTGGAGAAATTGAAATAAAACCAATAATAAACAAATGGGACCTAATGAAACTTAAAAGCTGTTGCACAGCAAAGGAAACCATAAACAAGATGAAAAGACAACTCTCAGAATGGGAGAAAATATTTGCAAACAAAGCAACTGACAAAGGATTAATCTTGAAAAGACAACCGTCAGAATGGGAGAAAATATTTGCAAATTAAACAACTGAAAGAGTATTAATCTCCAAAATACACAAGCAGCTCATGCAGCTCAATATCAAAAAAACAAACAACCCAATCCAAAAATGGGCAGAAGACCTAAACAGACATTTCTCCAAAGAAGAGATACAGATTACCAACAAACACATGAAAGGATGCTCAACATCACCAACATTATAGCAAGGCAAATCAACACCACAATGAGGTATATCACCTCACACCGGTCAGAAAGGAAGAGAAAAACAAATACTGTATGCTAACACACATATATGGAATCTAAAAAATAATGGTTCTGGTGAACCTAGGTGCAGGACAGGAATATAGACACAGACATAGAGAATGAACTTGAGGACAGTGTGAGAGGCAAGGGTAAACTGTGTAAATTGATACAGCCTCTATGGAGAACAGTATGGAGGTTGCTTAAAAAACTAAAAATAGAACTGCCATATGACCCAGCAATCCCACTACTGGGCATATGCCCTGAGAAAACCATAATTCAAAAAGAGACATGCACCACAATGTTCATTGCAGCACTGTTTACAATATCCAGGACATGAAAGCAACCTAAGTGTTCATCGAGAGATAAATGGATAAAGAAGATGTGACACATATACACAATGGAATATTACTGAGCCATAAAAAGAAATGAAATTGAGTTATTTGTAGTGAGGTGGATGGACCTAGAGTCTGTCATACAGAATGAAATAAGTCAGAAAGAGAAAAACAAATACTGTATGCTAACACACATATATGGAATCTAAAAAATAATGGTTCTGGTGAACCTAGGTGCAGGACAGGAATATAGACACAGACATAGAGAATGAACTTGAGGACAGTGTGAGAGGCAAGGGTAAACTGGGACGAAGTGAGAGAGTAACACTGACATATATACACTACCAAATGTAAAAGAGATCCTAGTGGGAAGCAGCTGGATAGCACAGGGTGATCAGCTTGGTGCTTTGTGACCACCTAGTGGGGTGGGATTGGGATGGTAGGAGGGAGGCGCAAGAGGGAGGGGATATGGGGATATATGTATACATATAGCTGATTCACTTTGTTATACAGCAGAAACTAACACAACATTGTAAAGCAATTATACTCTAATAAAGATGTTAAATAATAATAATAAAAACAATAAATAAATAAAATCCTCAATAAAAAGACTAATCAGTATGCAAGGCAAAGTCAGTGTAGCTTCAAAGAAATTTAAAATGTTCTTCCTTTAGAAATGTAATTATGGTTTCAAAAGAAAATTCATAATTGCTGTTTTTGACAAATCACTTACCCTCCTGCCTATTCCTCATTTGTAAAATGCAGTGTTCTGGCTATGGCTCCATGTCTGCTCCAGTTCTAGGAATGTGTGAACTCCAAAGCTTGTTCCTGTCTTCTCTTTGTATCCTCCTGGACTTTATTAAAGAAAATACAACCAAATCATAATATTAAGGTGTGTTTACAGTTTACAGCTGCAAAGTAAGTGGAATTAATTTACATTAATTAAATTGTTCCATCATTCACAAATATGAACTGACAATCCAGGAGCAGTGGCCATTTGGGGAAAGACAATGGCATGAAAGAGAAGGATGAAAACTAACAACAACAACAAAAATGTGACCTTTGCGGAAACAGGGATATACTTTTTAAAAATTCTGATTACTTTCCTCAGAGAGACTAAATAAGTGAATATATCCATAAAACTAGAATAGGCCGCAATAAGAGCAACATAAGACATTAAATTGTTACAGACATTAAAGAGATATTAGAAATATGAATGACAAAATTAAATCTGGTGTATAAACTAAATAAGAGAAAAAAATGTTGCAATAACCAAACTGGTGATCAGGAATACGGAGTTGAGAGAACTTTCTAGAACTAAGAGAAAAACAAAAAAGAGTAAGGAAAATATTAAAAGATGTGGCTTTCTAACATCCATCTAGCAAGAAACTGAGAGGTGGAGAAGAGCAAAGGGGTAAAGGAAATAACTTTTTAGAAAGAGAGAAAATTCTATGAACTGAAGCAGATTAAAAAAAAAAGATTAGCACGAAAGAATGATAGTTTGAATTGTCTTTGAATGCTGTAAAACAGTGGAGCAATTCCTCTAATGGTCTGAGAAGAAATCATTTTAACCCATAATTTTATTCTCAAGTATAACAGCAAAATAAAAAAAAAAATTTCAGTCTGGCAAGGACTAGGAAAACTTACTGCCCAAGCCACTCCCAGAAAAGCCATTTATTGAGAAGGATACCCCAGGAAAATGAAAAAGAATACAAACTAGAGGATGACCTAAGATAACAGAAACAGGAGAAACTGAGTATGAATGAGAGGAAGTGAAGAAAACTCAAAAATGTTAAAAAGATTTTGCTATCCATTCATGAATTATGCTAAGAATATTTTCCTCCACAGGGGTTTAGTGACTTAACACTCACTGTATTTCTTCTTCTGTGCATCCATGTAGAATATTTGATTTTACAATGAGTAATATTCACATAATGTTAATATTTTAAAGACTGTTTTATTAATTTTAAAGCTTTATTAATTTTAAAACTTTTATAAACAAAGCATGAAGTTTTAGTAATAGTTAATTATAATTATATAATAGAATGTAAATGTTATAAACCTTGAAAAGGTAAAAGTAATAATATAGCCAAAAAATCCACAAAATCACATCTTCTTTGACACTGCCTAAAGTTAGTAAATCACAAAATAAAGTCATAAATATAATATTACAGTACAAATTAGCAGAAAGCAAGCATAGAGGTCGAATGTACTGATGAGTCATCAGGCATTTTTTAAAGTTGATAAAGCTAAAAAGAATTTGACAAAATATATGACTTAATATTTATAATGGTAACTAACAAAATAACTGAAAAATGGAAACTGTTCAAAGTTTCTTTTAACTTGGAGGATGAAGAGAGATCTGTCCTATTCATTCTAAACCTTTCTAATGGGTTGGATTTGTATTCAACAGTTTAGATATTACTTTAAATTTTTTATAAAGTTTAACATATTTCAGTACATAAAAAGCATAACAGAAATACACCAAAATATTAATAGTCATTTTTTTCTGGATGATTTTTCATATCACTTTTTCATATTTTGTTAGTTTCCAAATGTCCTATGCATAATACTTTCTTCTTCAGAAAGCATAAACTAAATTTAATTTTTAAGTCCTTGATAAAGTCATCTAACACGATTTTGAAAATGCAAAATCATTAGTATTTTATATTTCTTTGACCTGCACTTTGAAGGTCATGACAGCATGAAATCAGGATAAATCGTAATAAGTTTCTCTGGGAACGTACCTGTTTACCCATTTCCAAACTCTACAGCAAGAGAAAGTGTCTCTGTCCGCCATAAAGGTAATAGTACTAATAGCCAAGAATAGCCCTGTCCACTCGGGTGTTTCACTAAATGTTTGCCCTTAGTGGTCCCCACCAGCCCAAGTTCTTGTCCTCCACTTTATATATTCAGGAATCCAATTTCCCAGCTCACTCAAGAGTGATAGGATTCTGAGTAGCCAATTCCTATTAGTCTAGCAAGAGTGGGCTAGATTATCCAAAACAACAGCACTTTCAAAAATAGAACTGCCGACGTTTCCATCAGCAGAACCAAATACCCTTTCCCTGGAATTGGTCTGTAAATACACTGAGAAGGATGATAATAAAGGTTAGTATTTGTTGAGCACCCCATGTGCCTAAATTGGATGCGTTAGATTTTTCTTCGCCTTTTTTTTAACTCCATCCTTCATATCCCCTTTCCACCTATTACCTCCCCGCACCTTGCCAGTAATACTTCCTTTTTTTTTAAAATTTATTTATATCTGGCTGCATTGGGTCTTTGTTGCTGTGTGTGGGCTGTCTCTAGTTGCGGCGAGCGGGGGCTACTCTTCATTGCGGTGCGCGGGTTTCTCACTGTGGTGGCTTCTCTTGTTGCGGAGCACAGGCTCTAGGTGCACGGGCTTCAGTAGTTGTGGCATGCGGGCTTCAGTAGTTGTGGCTCGCGAGCTCTAGAGCGTAGGCTCAGTAGTCGTGGTGCACGGACTTAGTTGCTCCGCGGCATGTAGGATCTTCCAGGACCAGGGCTCAAACCCGTGTCCCCTGCATTGGCAGGTGGATTCTTAACGACTGTGCCACCAGGGAAGTCCCAGTAATACTTCCTTGACTTAAAATTTAATCATCTCATTTATTTTACTTTAGTCCTCATTACAATCAGTGTCTCCTTGCTGGGCTCCAGGGAAGGTGTGGGGCTGGGGGCAGGTGGGTGAAACACACAAACAATTAAGAGTTAAGAAGATCCTTCAGCACCACAGCAGACACATGGTGTGTGCTCCTCACGCAAATTTCTAACTCCAACCATTTCATCTTCTTACTCACTTCCATTACAGAGAGAAGTAATTTCAAATCTTGCCCTAGGATACTAGGTGTTTCTTCAGCCTAGAGCTCAGAGTGGCCTACACAGGGGCTGTGAAAAACAATCAGTGGATTTCCTGCCCTTGATATCAGAATAGATGCTTTGAAAAGTGTAAGTGCTGTCCATCTGCAAAGATATTCTTGTTATTGTTGTTGTCATGTCCAATAGACTATGATGGGGGAAGCTGGTTCATTATTAACAGCAGAAAAGAATCACATGTGTAACTACAGATAGATCTGACAGCTAAAAGCAATGCATAGTAGCCATTTCTTCAGGGAGACTGACAGTAACTTCAGAAAACTTATATTGAATTATCTAATCAGGTTTTTCTGCTCTTAAATTCTGTGAAAAGACATTAAATATCATTAATTCATTAAAGAAATGCCTTGTGGGTTTTATGAATGCTCATGAATATTTCTTAAAGTGATTAAAATTGTTAATCCTGCTCCCAATTAATTTTAAGTAATTCTTAGACCACGTATGTAAATAACAGGTAATTATAATGTTTCATTATGTGTCATTTACATAACTTAGGCCATTAAAATTGCATTTCTGACGTGATACATTTCTTAGGGCCCTATGTCATTTTTTTTAAGCAACAATTCATTTTTACTTTATTTGAGCCTGCATTAATTTTGAGGTGATTTTGAGGCAGAAATTTTGAGGGACTTTAAGAAAAATAGGTTCTAAGACTATAAACACTATCCCATCTATGAAATATTGTTACCAAAGTTCTAGGCTTTTCTCCTCCACCAATCTGTTCAAGTGGAATTCAGCATATCAACTCTAATTAAGAAACTATCATCTGAGGAATTAGGCACAAAGCTAATTCTATTCTTTTCTTTCTTTATTTCATCTCTTTTTCTCTTTATTTCAGCTTTCCATTATGTTTGGTTACTACATGGGAAGAAAAAGGAACTTAAATCTGGAGGCAATTTAGAATGATGGGAAGTTCACAGAGTCAAAAAGAGCTAGCTCTAAGGAATGATGACTTCCTAGCTATGCGGTCTAGGGCAAATTATTTTACCTCTCGGAATTTCAGTTCCTTTACCTGTAACATTTTGAAGATAATACCTCTCCTACTTACCTGGTAAGATTTCTTTGAGAAATAGTTAAAACACATATTAAAGGCATTTTGTAAAATGCTCTGCAATTGACCCTGACCAACCAAATAAATAGGTAATTTGAGCAAGTTACTTCACCATTTTCATTCTTCTAGGCCTCAGTCTCCTGATGCCAAATGAGGGAATTGAAAATTCCTCGTTTGGCTTCCCTGGTGGCGCAGTGGTTGAGAGTCCGCCTGCTGATGCAGGGGACACGGGTCTGTATCCCTGTCCGGGAAGATCCCACATGCTGCGGAGCAGCTAGGCCCGTGAGCCATGGCCACTGAGCCTGCACATCCGGAGCCTGTGCTCCACAACGGGAGAGGCTACAACAGTGAGAAGCCCGTGTACCGCAAAAAAAAAAATAAAATAAAATAAAAAGAAAACTCCTCATTTAAAACAAATTCAGGGACTTCCTGGCAGTCCAGTGGTTAAGACTCCACGCTTCCACTGCAGGGGGCATGGGTTTGATTCCTGGTTGGGAACTAAGATCCCACACGCGTGCGGTGCAGTCAATAAGTAAATAAAACCAATTCATTTTTCCAGTGGTCTGTTTCCATGTTGCTGACTTTTTCTTTAACTTCCAATTTATGGATGGTTTTTTGCAAGTTGAGACGGAGTAGGACTTGGAGAGATAAAAAGAATGAGATGCTCCAAAGGTGATCCAAGTATCCTGGTGAATTCTGTGGTCCTTAGGTCTCATGACATCTGGTAGAGATTTGCATGCTTGGACATCTCCCCAAACACATTCTGAGCTCATCCTCTTGATCCACAGGGCTTACATCCTGAATACCCATCACTTCCAACGCAATGCTTTTGTCAGTGTCTTGACTTACTCTGGGGCGGATTGTTTCCACCATAAGTAGCCAAGTGAAGTTCTGTTTTGCCTTTGCCTGTTGTGTTCTGTGAGAACTAATTCCAGTCTTCAACACAGGGAGACATATTTATGACATTTGGCTTCTTCGTTCCAACAGATTTTTCCTTTCTGTGTTTATGAGAGGTAGCATTAAATATTAGTGCTCCATCCTACTGGGTTCCCTTTGTTTAAAAGCATCTGTGTCCTTTGCACGTACTTTGGCTGTTATTATGAGGAGTTAGAAGTGTAGAGGCACAGCTCCAGAGTTGCTTGACTGCTTTTATGTCCTTTTATAAAAGGTTTCCAAATCAAGAGGATCATGTATTTGTTATTTCTGGGTCCATTAAATACCCGAGTAATTAACATTAGCCATTTTGCCACTAACAAAGCATGGAAACCACAACGTTTTTGTGATGTACAGTCATTTCAATGTCAGCTTACAGTTGCACAAGCCCATCTAATCACCTGAATGACAATACAATGAGGCAGGCACCAAGATTATATGGCCTGGCAACCAAATGACTCAACATTGTTTGGAAATGTACAGGTTCCATCCAACCAATAATGTGTTATTTTAAAGTTTTTGAAGTTGTGCAGAGAAGCTCTTAAAACACAGATTATAGTGGTAAGGGTCTGAAAAAGGGTCTAACCTGTACCCAGCGTTAACATAAACACAGAAGAAAGTGACGTTTCAGACAGATTCATAACATAATCAGAAATCAGGATCTGACAGTGCATATTTTCCATTTGCAAATGCATTCCTTTCTAAAAAGCTGCAATTAATTACAAACTAGTTTTGATGCCGTTTTTGCTTTCCTTAAATATGGAGTGAATTCACCCCATAAAATAATGAACCAAAGTAGAGCCAAATAGAGACCAGCTGGCTGGATGGCTCAGTAATTTTATCCACATGATTGACTTTATGATCCTTTCACTGAAGGAACTAGTCTCCATTCTTGCAATCAGCACCAATGACAATTTGGGAAGGGTGGAGAATTATTAAAATCTGGAGAAAGAAGAGGTACAGTTTGTTTGATGTGGAAAAACACATTCTTCCACACAGTTCCCTAGTATTATAGGTGCCGAATTCTGAGCCTCTCTGGCTTCCAAAGAAACACACTGATTAGTTGCCACAGAGACGTAATAAGCAACCAATGCCTAAATAATCATTACAGATACTCCATTAACGGCATCTAACTGTGTGGCTTTTAACCATACAAATTGTTTTTTGACGGCTTGTAACCTTTTCAGATAGATTCCTTTGGGCATTATACCACACTCAGATCTAATTTTAACTTTTGCTTAGTTTATAATTTATGAGTTTCTTTGGAGATGCATAATGTATTTGAGGAGAAAGGATACATTCAAATAAAAGCTAAAAACAAAATCAATTGCTGTCTTAATCCATGAAACCTTTGCTCACCAGGAGGTAACTATAATAGGATGAAACAAAAAGAGGGGAGGGAAGACCTCAATGATCTAGAATTCCCATAGAACCTGTTATAAAACAAGTAAGTTTAATGCATTTAAACAAGATCGTAGCTATACAGAAATGAAGCATATCACTGGTGCATACAAAAGTTTATCTTAAGATACATGAAATTCCACAACACAAAAATTAAAAATTATAAAATGGCTTAATGGGGCTGAGCTAAAATATACAACACTCCTTTAGCACAGAAAATCCCCAGGTTTACAATTTCCAGACATTGGAATGCATCCACTCAAGGAGAAGGAAGAATATCGTTCCAAACTCTGGTCAAAAATGGATTCCTTAAAAATCATAGATCACAAGTTGTTGGAGCTAAAAAGTACTTTAGAAATCATCTGGTCAGGCTCAAAATGAAGCCTGGTGCCTTCATTCTTAAGACTTTTCCCTTCCCTCTCCCCCAACAGCCAGACTATATCAACAAGTCCAGCCATCTCTACCATGGGAACTATATTCCTCCCACTGCTGCCCCTTCAGCTTCCAAGCACCAACCCCTCTCACCTGGGTTCTGCCAAAAAGCCCTGACCTGGGGGTCAGCAAACTCCAGCTCACCATTCCACTTGCTGCCTCTTTCTGTACGTCCTACAAGCTAAGAATAGTTTTTACATTTTTAAATGATTATCAAAATAAAAAGAGTGATAATAGTTCAGGACATGAAATTATATGAAATTCATATTCCGGTGTTCATCAATAAAGTTTTATTGGAACACCGTCATGCTCATTCTTTTATGTAATGCCTATGGCTGCTTTGACTTTACAATGGCAGAGTTACAAAATCTCTCACAGAGACCAGGTGACCCACAAAGCCTAAAATATTTACTATCTGGTCACTTTTTACTATTGAGCCCTTTACAGAAGAAGTTTGCTGACCTCTCTGTAATTAGTTCCCTTTACCCATGCTTCCTCTGCCACAGTCAGTTCTTCACACAGCAACTGGTGATCTTTTTTAAAGCAAATCAAATGCTGTCACTCCCTGCTTAAAACCCTTAAATGCTGAGCTGTACAATATGGCAGCCACTAGCCATATGCGTCTATTAATCACTAGTGTCTAGTGCAACTGAAGAATTGAATTTTTAATTTTATTTAAGTTCAATTATTCTAAATTTAAAAACTGGTACTTGATTCAATTATTGGAAAGCATTTAAGTATGGTTGGAACAACTTTGATACGTGAATCCACTATCTCAATTGTAAATTTTGTAAAATCTCAATACAGATCAATTATCTCCAATGAAAATTTGGCATCCAAACTGAGATGTGCTATAAATGTAAAATACACACTGGATTTCAAAGACTTAATCCAAAAAAAGAGTAAAATATCTCATTAATAATTTTTAATAGTGAATACATGTTTAAATGATAGTAGTTTTTTTTTTTTTTTTTTTTTTTTTTTTGGTATGCGGGCCTCCCTCTGTTGTCTGTTGTGGCCTCTCCCGTTGCGGAGCACAGGCTCCGGACGCGCAGGCTCAGCGGCCATGGCTCACGGGCCCAGCCGCTCCGCGGCACGTGGGATCCTCCCAGACCGGGGCGCGAACCCGATTCCCCTGCATCGGCAGGCGGACGCGCAACCACTGCGCCACCAGGGAAGCCCCTAAATGATAGTCTTTTTAATGTATTCTGCTAAATAATACATTACTGAATCTATTTATCTATTTCTTTTTACTTTTTTAATGTGGCTACTAGACAATTTTAAATTACATGTGTGTCTTGCATTATATTTCTATTGGAAATCGCTGCTTCAATGGGCTTATACAATAAGAATAAATTCAAACACCTTACAGTGTCAACAAGGCCTTCCGTGGCCCCTGCCCATCTCTTTAATCCCATCTCTTGTCACTCTCCCTTCATTCCCTTCACTGGGAGAGAATGAAGGTATTTTGCCAGTCCCTCACTAACCTAACTTTTGCCTTCAAGTCTTTCTTTGCACCAACTGTGCCTTCTCTCTGAAAACTGCTTCCCTATATCATGACTCTTCCTCATCATTCAAGTACACGTTACATGCCAGTCTCCACGGAGAGACCATCCTTAATCCACCCCCATTCACTTTCTATCACTCCACCCAGTTTTCTTCTCTCTACAGCTACTATCAGTAGCTGGAATTTTCTTCCACATCAATTTATGGGTCTTTTGACTGCCTCCATTCCCTGCATACTCCCCACCCCAGCACCCCAAGAGAAGGAATCTTCTCTTTTGTTTGTTTCTCTGCCATACCTCCAGCACCTAAAACCATGTCTCGCACTCAGTAAGTATTTCACTGAATGACCTTTCATTTTACAGATGCAAAACTAAGATGCAGAGCAACATGAAGACTTAATGACAGAGCTCAGAGTGGAAAACAGGTCTCCTCCTTCCAGCTCAGTGTTTTTCAAGGAGTGGCATAGCTTAGCATCTCCCCTGGTCAGAACATAAAGACCTATGCTTATCTCTGTGACACTTTGTTGGGATGCCAACTTCAGAAGCAAAAGGTCAGCTAAGCCAACCATTTCATTTGCCCATGGGCACCTAAAACCTTCTCCATAGCTGCATCTGCTCTCTTGAGTGCCTCGCCAGATTGTTAGCAGCTTTTAGGATTGATTCTCAGATGATCCTTTTCCTCTGGGCGTGGGAATAATCACCAAAATGAAAGAAGGAAATCAGTGGCATTTAGCTACTCTCTCACACCAAAGTGATAGTCACAAAGCAGAAAGATCTAGGTCATAAGGATGGAAAAGAGACCAATAAAATAGTCTGAAGTAGCAGCGAGACCACCACCAGTGAAGATGAGCAGAAAAATAAACACTAGGGGTCAGGCTGCCCTTCCCCTTTTATCTTTTTCATTTTCCTCCTTCATTAAGTAACATTCAAACTATGTTCATGTTCCTGCAAATTAAGCAACAGCCCAAAGGGTGATATTTGAAGGCAACTTGGAAAAAAATTATGCACTCCACTCCTCAGTTACAGCCTAAAATGTCACTCTTTAAAACATCCTATACTTTAGGCTTTAATTCTCACTTAAAATAATGTATCTCTGGGAAAGGCACTGGTACCTTCATTTAGGTGAAGTGTTTGGAGAAAGGAAACGGAGGAGGTATCTGCCTTGTAGTTTCACTTACAAGTAGACATACTATGGTGAGCATATTGTATTTAAAGGTGATAAATGTCCCAACAAAAGTCTTTTATTTAAATTCTCATTTACCACCAGCTACAGAACTCTTGGATTTCCCTTTTCTTCCTTCATTTTTTCACTCACCACTGAGGAAGGTAATTTTTTTTCCTTGACTTTCACATGCACATATCAAGTGTCGCTTGAGAATGAATCTTGTGAATTTTACTATGAGGTGTGTTCGGCAACATGAGAGGAGGCTTAGAGTTGTGAGTAAACATAGGAAGATGGGGCTGTCTGTGAGCAAACCACTGTGGCTAAAGTGGAGGCTTTATCAATGTCAAAGAGGGTATATAATTGAATGGATGTGGTGAGCAGACTTTAAATGTCAGGTTGAGGTGTAGGAACTTTACTCTGTCAGTAACATGAAACTCCTAGAAATTTTAATATGTGAATAAAATATTGTCATTTATTGCATAAAATGACATATTTAGGAGAATATTAGTGATGACCATTTATTGAGCTCTATGTGCTAGACAATGTTTCTAAGCAATTTACATGATTCTATGTCATTTAGTCCTCCCAGCGACCCTATAAAATAAGTAGAACCTTTATTATTCCTATTTTACAGATGAGGAAAATGAGATATAGACAGATTAAATAACTTGCCCACCATCACACAGCTAGTGTGAGGCAGAGACAGGATTCAAACCCAGGCAGTCTGTCTCCAGAACTCTTCCAAAGAATGGCTGAGCAATTTGGCAGAGTGACAAACAGACTCTAACACAGGCAGAGCTGCTGCTAGCCTATGTGAAGCCTTGTATAAAGTCAGGAAGTATGTTACTTCTGGGTAAGCACAGTAAAAGTGTTGGTAAGTAGATGGTGTGGTGTCTTTGTGTGAGTTTTAAAAGGTGACCTTTCCTGTGGGCAGGCACAGGCCAATGCCCTAGTGTATGGCTTGGTTTATGGAGCAAAGAGGCTAGATTCAGCCCTCATTTGTCTCCATCACACATACCTTTGAACATTTTACTTTCAATTAAATTGCTAAAATATATTAAACTTTCATATCCCAAAACCATAAGTTAGCTCTACAGCACAAAGCCTTGTTTCAAAGAAGAATTTTTGTGACTATTTGAGTGTGCATTGTGTGTGCATCCGTGTGAAGTTCTACGTTTGGGTTGGTGCCAGAACAAGATCAAAGAAGACCCACAAAGTCTTGGGGTTGAGAACATAAATCCCTGAAGAAATCTCTGAGGAATTCACAAAAAAATCTTCTTCAAACATTCATCAAAATTCTACTGGGGGTTCAAACTAATCTTTCTCCATTGTATTACTAAAATTTTTGATTAGGAAGAGAGGAGTGAACTAGAAGACTTACATAGAGTAAGTGACTTTAGATCATACTAGAATCTGCCTACTAATATAGAAGAATTTATTTAGATACATATAGACTACATAGAGAAATGCATGTGCTTTTCCAAAAGAATTCACCCTGCTTTGGGGTCCATATTAGCACTGCTCTTCTACCCTTACCAGACTGCAGGCTTTTTCCTACTTGTGAACTCAATCCAGCCTGCCTTTTGTCCCAATACTAGTGAAAATGCGTGAAAATTGCCTACATCCAAAGATCGAGGTTCAAGATCAAGTCAGCCACAGTGCCTATTGCTTAGTCATTCCCCACCCTCTCTTCCTGACCAATCATTCTCTAGATGCATTGCCCAGTACTTCAGTGCCCAGGTTCCAAGACCTCCTCCTGTACCTCGGGAACCTCCTGTCACTCCTCTGTACATGTTAATAACCCCGCCAGCCTTGATGACATAGCAATAGATACCACAGGGTGCTCCTCTTGCTCTTTCTTACCTACTTCAAATTTCACTCACAAATCTGGTTGGGGAAATGATGGTTTCAAATAAATATACACTGTGAAATGATCAACATATTCAAGCTAATTAGCATTCATTACCTCACATAGTTACCTTTTTTTTTTTTTTTCATCCCCCCCTCCACTCCTGGAGTCTCTTGAGAAACTGAAGTTCAAGTTGATTGTATTAGTGTACTCCAGACAAGAAACCCACAATGGTTTTTTTTTTGTCTTCGTTGTTTTTTTAAGGAAAACATGCTATTTATTTCTGCATAATGTCTTGGGTAAAACTGAAAATCTCACTCATTTTTTTCAATGATTCAAAATTGAATTACTTCTGTATTACCAAAATGGCCATGTCTTATTTATAATTTATTTAATTATACTAATGTTTAACAAAATCGTTAACAAAAATCATTTTTTAATGCTTCCGCTTAACAAAAAGGAAAATGTATATATATATATATTTTTTTTTCATACAACAGCAGAAATTTATTCTCTTACAGCTCTGAAGGCTAGAAGTACAAAGTCAAGGTGTCAATAGGGCCATGCTCTTTGAAGGCTCTAGGGAAGAATCCCTCCTTGCTTTTTCATAGCTTCTTGTGATTGCAATCCTTGATGCTCTTTTTTGTTTTTGTTTTTGTTTTTTTTGTTATATTTTTGTTTTGTTTTTTTTGTGGTATGCGGGCCTCTCACTGTTGTGGCCTCTCCTGTTGCGGAGCACAGGCTCCGGACGCGTAGGCCCAGCGGCCATGGCTCACGGGCCTAGCCACTCCACAGCATGTGGGATCTTCCCAGACCGGGACACGAACTTGTGTCCCCTGCATCGGCAGGCGAACTTCAACCACTGCGCCACCAGGGAAGCCCTGATGCTCTTTTTTTACATCCTTATTGGAGTGCAATTGCTTTACAATGTTGTGTTAGTTTCTGCTGTATAACAAAGTGAAACAGCTATATGTATACATATATCCCCTATTCCCTCCCTCTTGAGCCTCCCTCCCACCCTCCCTATCCCACACTTCTAGGTGTTCACAAAGCACAGAGCTGACCTCTCCGTACTATGCAGCTGCTTCCCGCTAGCTATCTATTTTACACTTGGTAGTGTATATATGTCAATGCTACTCTCTCACTTCGTCCCAGGGAACACTCCCATTTACCATTGCAACAAGAAGAATAAAATACTAGGAATAAACCTACCAAAGGAGACAAAAGACCTGTATGCAGAAAACTGTAAGACACCGATGAAAGAAATCAAAGATGATACAAACAGATGGAGAGATATACCATGTTCTTGGATTGGAAGAATCAACATTGTGAAAATGACTATACTACCCAAAGCAAACTACAGATTCAATACAATCCCTATCAAACAACCAATGGCATTTTTCACAGAACTAGAACAAAAAATTTCATAATTTGTATGGAAATACAAAAGATCCTGAACAGCCAAAACAATCTTGAAAAAGGAAAAAGGAGCTGGAGGAACCAGGCTCCCTGACTTCAGACTATATTACAAAGCTATAGTAATCAAGACAGTATGGTATTGGCACAAAAACAGAAATATAGATCAATGGACCAGGACAGAAAGCCCAGAGATAGACCCAGGCACATTTGGTCATCTTATCTTTGACAAAGGAGGCAAGAATATACAATGGAGAAAAGACAGCCTCTTCAATAAGTGATGCTGGGAAAACTGGACAGCTACATGTAAAAGAATGAAATTAGAATACTTCCTAACACCATACACAAAAATAAACTCAAAATGGATTGAAGACTAAATGTAAGGCCAGACACTATAAAACTCTTAGAGGAAAACATAGGCAGAACACTCTATGACATAAATCACAGCAAGATCCTTTTTGACTCACCTCCTAGAGAAATGAAAATAAAACCAAAAATAAACTAATGGGACCTAATGAAACTTAAAAGCTTTTGCACAGCAAAGGAAACCATAAACAAGACAAAAAGACAACCCTAAGAATGGGAGAAA
>NC_041224.1:101641292-101646435 GCF_002837175.3 Physeter macrocephalus | reverse complement strand
GCGCAACCACTGCGCCACCAGGGAAGCCCCTAAATGATAGTCTTTTTAATGTATTCTGCTAAATAATACATTACTGAATCTATTTATCTATTTCTTTTTACTTTTTTAATGTGGCTACTAGACAATTTTAAATTACATGTGTGTCTTGCATTATATTTCTATTGGAAATCGCTGCTTCAATGGGCTTATACAATAAGAATAAATTCAAACACCTTACAGTGTCAACAAGGCCTTCCGTGGCCCCTGCCCATCTCTTTAATCCCATCTCTTGTCACTCTCCCTTCATTCCCTTCACTGGGAGAGAATGAAGGTATTTTGCCAGTCCCTCACTAACCTAACTTTTGCCTTCAAGTCTTTCTTTGCACCAACTGTGCCTTCTCTCTGAAAACTGCTTCCCTATATCATGACTCTTCCTCATCATTCAAGTACACGTTACATGCCAGTCTCCACGGAGAGACCATCCTTAATCCACCCCCATTCACTTTCTATCACTCCACCCAGTTTTCTTCTCTCTACAGCTACTATCAGTAGCTGGAATTTTCTTCCACATCAATTTATGGGTCTTTTGACTGCCTCCATTCCCTGCATACTCCCCACCCCAGCACCCCAAGAGAAGGAATCTTCTCTTTTGTTTGTTTCTCTGCCATACCTCCAGCACCTAAAACCATGTCTCGCACTCAGTAAGTATTTCACTGAATGACCTTTCATTTTACAGATGCAAAACTAAGATGCAGAGCAACATGAAGACTTAATGACAGAGCTCAGAGTGGAAAACAGGTCTCCTCCTTCCAGCTCAGTGTTTTTCAAGGAGTGGCATAGCTTAGCATCTCCCCTGGTCAGAACATAAAGACCTATGCTTATCTCTGTGACACTTTGTTGGGATGCCAACTTCAGAAGCAAAAGGTCAGCTAAGCCAACCATTTCATTTGCCCATGGGCACCTAAAACCTTCTCCATAGCTGCATCTGCTCTCTTGAGTGCCTCGCCAGATTGTTAGCAGCTTTTAGGATTGATTCTCAGATGATCCTTTTCCTCTGGGCGTGGGAATAATCACCAAAATTAAAGAAGGAAATCAGTGGCATTTAGCTACTCTCTCACACCAAAGTGATAGTCACAAAGCAGAAAGATCTAGGTCATAAGGATGGAAAAGAGACCAATAAAATAGTCTGAAGTAGCAGCGAGACCACCACCAGTGAAGATGAGCAGAAAAATAAACACTAGGGGTCAGGCTGCCCTTCCCCTTTTATCTTTTTCATTTTCCTCCTTCATTAAGTAACATTCAAACTATGTTCATGTTCCTGCAAATTAAGCAACAGCCCAAAGGGTGATATTTGAAGGCAACTTGGAAAAAAATTATGCACTCCACTCCTCAGTTACAGCCTAAAATGTCACTCTTTAAAACATCCTATACTTTAGGCTTTAATTCTCACTTAAAATAATGTATCTCTGGGAAAGGCACTGGTACCTTCATTTAGGTGAAGTGTTTGGAGAAAGGAAACGGAGGAGGTATCTGCCTTGTAGTTTCACTTACAAGTAGACATACTATGGTGAGCATATTGTATTTAAAGGTGATAAATGTCCCAACAAAAGTCTTTTATTTAAATTCTCATTTACCACCAGCTACAGAACTCTTGGATTTCCCTTTTCTTCCTTCATTTTTTCACTCACCACTGAGGAAGGTAATTTTTTTTCCTTGACTTTCACATGCACATATCAAGTGTCGCTTGAGAATGAATCTTGTGAATTTTACTATGAGGTGTGTTCGGCAACATGAGAGGAGGCTTAGAGTTGTGAGTAAACATAGGAAGATGGGGCTGTCTGTGAGCAAACCACTGTGGCTAAAGTGGAGGCTTTATCAATGTCAAAGAGGGTATATAATTGAATGGATGTGGTGAGCAGACTTTAAATGTCAGGTTGAGGTGTAGGAACTTTACTCTGTCAGTAACATGAAACTCCTAGAAATTTTAATATGTGAATAAAATATTGTCATTTATTGCATAAAATGACATATTTAGGAGAATATTAGTGATGACCATTTATTGAGCTCTATGTGCTAGACAATGTTTCTAAGCAATTTACATGATTCTATGTCATTTAGTCCTCCCAGCGACCCTATAAGTAGAACCTTTATTATTCCTATTTTACAGATGAGGAAAATGAGATATAGACAGATTAAATAACTTGCCCACCATCACACAGCTAGTGTGAGGCAGAGACAGGATTCAAACCCAGGCAGTCTGTCTCCAGAACTCTTCCAAAGAATGGCTGAGCAATTTGGCAGAGTGACAAACAGACTCTAACACAGGCAGAGCTGCTGCTAGCCTATGTGAAGCCTTGTATAAAGTCAGGAAGTATGTTACTTCTGGGTAAGCACAGTAAAAGTGTTGGTAAGTAGATGGTGTGGTGTCTTTGTGTGAGTTTTAAAAGGTGACCTTTCCTGTGGGCAGGCACAGGCCAATGCCCTAGTGTATGGCTTGGTTTATGGAGCAAAGAGGCTAGATTCAGCCCTCATTTGTCTCCATCACACATACCTTTGAACATTTTACTTTCAATTAAATTGCTAAAATATATTAAACTTTCATATCCCAAAACCATAAGTTAGCTCTACAGCACAAAGCCTTGTTTCAAAGAAGAATTTTTGTGACTATTTGAGTGTGCATTGTGTGTGCATCCGTGTGAAGTTCTACGTTTGGGTTGGTGCCAGAACAAGATCAAAGAAGACCCACAAAGTCTTGGGGTTGAGAACATAAATCCCTGAAGAAATCTCTGAGGAATTCACAAAAAAATCTTCTTCAAACATTCATCAAAATTCTACTGGGGGTTCAAACTAATCTTTCTCCATTGTATTACTAAAATTTTTGATTAGGAAGAGAGGAGTGAACTAGAAGACTTACATAGAGTAAGTGACTTTAGATCATACTAGAATCTGCCTACTAATATAGAAGAATTTATTTAGATACATATAGACTACATAGAGAAATGCATGTGCTTTTCCAAAAGAATTCACCCTGCTTTGGGGTCCATATTAGCACTGCTCTTCTACCCTTACCAGACTGCAGGCTTTTTCCTACTTGTGAACTCAATCCAGCCTGCCTTTTGTCCCAATACTAGTGAAAATGCGTGAAAATTGCCTACATCCAAAGATCGAGGTTCAAGATCAAGTCAGCCACAGTGCCTATTGCTTAGTCATTCCCCACCCTCTCTTCCTGACCAATCATTCTCTAGATGCATTGCCCAGTACTTCAGTGCCCAGGTTCCAAGACCTCCTCCTGTACCTCGGGAACCTCCTGTCACTCCTCTGTACATGTTAATAACCCCGCCAGCCTTGATGACATAGCAATAGATACCACAGGGTGCTCCTCTTGCTCTTTCTTACCTACTTCAAATTTCACTCACAAATCTGGTTGGGGAAATGATGGTTTCAAATAAATATACACTGTGAAATGATCAACATATTCAAGCTAATTAGCATTCATTACCTCACATAGTTACCTTTTTTTTTTTTTTTCATCCCCCCCTCCACTCCTGGAGTCTCTTGAGAAACTGAAGTTCAAGTTGATTGTATTAGTGTACTCCAGACAAGAAACCCACAATGGTTTTTTTTTTGTCTTCGTTGTTTTTTTAAGGAAAACATGCTATTTATTTCTGCATAATGTCTTGGGTAAAACTGAAAATCTCACTCATTTTTTTCAATGATTCAAAATTGAATTACTTCTGTATTACCAAAATGGCCATGTCTTATTTATAATTTATTTAATTATACTAATGTTTAACAAAATCGTTAACAAAAATCATTTTTTAATGCTTCCGCTTAACAAAAAGGAAAATGTATATATATATATATTTTTTTTTCATACAACAGCAGAAATTTATTCTCTTACAGCTCTGAAGGCTAGAAGTACAAAGTCAAGGTGTCAATAGGGCCATGCTCTTTGAAGGCTCTAGGGAAGAATCCCTCCTTGCTTTTTCATAGCTTCTTGTGATTGCAATCCTTGATGCTCTTTTTTGTTTTTGTTTTTGTTTTTTTTGTTATATTTTTGTTTTGTTTTTTTTGTGGTATGCGGGCCTCTCACTGTTGTGGCCTCTCCTGTTGCGGAGCACAGGCTCCGGACGCGTAGGCCCAGCGGCCATGGCTCACGGGCCTAGCCACTCCACAGCATGTGGGATCTTCCCAGACCGGGACACGAACTTGTGTCCCCTGCATCGGCAGGCGAACTTCAACCACTGCGCCACCAGGGAAGCCCTGATGCTCTTTTTTTACATCCTTATTGGAGTGCAATTGCTTTACAATGTTGTGTTAGTTTCTGCTGTATAACAAAGTGAAACAGCTATATGTATACATATATCCCCTATTCCCTCCCTCTTGAGCCTCCCTCCCACCCTCCCTATCCCACACTTCTAGGTGTTCACAAAGCACAGAGCTGACCTCTCCGTACTATGCAGCTGCTTCCCGCTAGCTATCTATTTTACACTTGGTAGTGTATATATGTCAATGCTACTCTCTCACTTCGTCCCAGGGAACACTCCCATTTACCATTGCAACAAGAAGAATAAAATACTAGGAATAAACCTACCAAAGGAGACAAAAGACCTGTATGCAGAAAACTGTAAGACACCGATGAAAGAAATCAAAGATGATACAAACAGATGGAGAGATATACCATGTTCTTGGATTGGAAGAATCAACATTGTGAAAATGACTATACTACCCAAAGCAAACTACAGATTCAATACAATCCCTATCAAACAACCAATGGCATTTTTCACAGAACTAGAACAAAAAATTTCATAATTTGTATGGAAATACAAAAGATCCTGAACAGCCAAAACAATCTTGAAAAAGGAAAAAGGAGCTGGAGGAACCAGGCTCCCTGACTTCAGACTATATTACAAAGCTATAGTAATCAAGACAGTATGGTATTGGCACAAAAACAGAAATATAGATCAATGGACCAGGACAGAAAGCCCAGAGATAGACCCAGGCACATTTGGTCATCTTATCTTTGACAAAGGAGGCAAGAATATACAATGGAGAAAAGACAGCCTCTTCAATAAGTGATGCTGGGAAAACTGGACAGCTACATGTAAAAGAATGAAATTAGAATACTTCCTAACACCATACACAAAAATAAACTCAAAATGGA
>NC_041224.1:101639410-101641180 GCF_002837175.3 Physeter macrocephalus | reverse complement strand
TATGACATAAATCACAGCAAGATCCTTTTTGACCCACCTCCTAGAGAAATGGAAATAAAACCAAAAATAAACTAATGGGACCTAATGAAACTTAAAAGCTTTTGCACAGCAAAGGAAACCATAAACAAGACAAAAAGACAACCCTAAGAATGGGAGAAAATATTTGCAAATGAAGCAACTGACAAAGGATTAGTCTCCAAAAGATACAAGCAGCTCATGTAGCTCAATATCAAAAAAACAAACAATATCAAAAAAACAAACAACCCAATCCAAAAATGGGCAGAAGACCTAAATAGACATTTCTCCAAAGAAGATATACAGATTGCCAACAGACACATGAAAGGATGCTCAATATCACCAATCATTAGAGAAATGCAAATCAAAACCACAGTGAGGGATCACCTCACGCTGGTCAGAATGGCCATCATCCAAAAATCTCCAAACAATAAATGCTGGAGAGGGTGTGGAGAAAAGGGAACCCTCTTTCACTGTTGGTGGGAATGTAAATTGTTACAGCCACTACGGAGAACAGGAGGTTCCTTCAAAAACTAAAAATAGAATTACCATATGACCCAGCAATCCCACTACTGGGCATATACCCTGAGAAAACCATAATTCAAAAAGAGACATGGGGCTTCCCTGGTGGCGCAGCGGTTGAGAGTCTGCCTGCCGATGCAGGGGACACAGGTTCGTGCCCCAGTCTGGGAAGATCCCACATGCCGCGGAGCGGCTGGGACTGTGAGCCATGGCCTCTGAGCCTGCGCATCCGTAGTCTATGCTCCACAACGGGAGAGGCCACAGCAGTGAGAGGCCTGCGTGCTGCAAAAAAAAAAAAAAAAGGAGACATGCACCACAATGTTCATTGCAGCACTATTTAAAATAGCCAGGACATGGAACCAACCTAAATGTCCATCAATAGATGAATGGACAAAGAAGATGTGGCACATATATACAATGGAATATTACTCAGACATAAAAAGAAATGAAATTGAGTTATTTGTAGTGAAGTGGATGGACCTAGAGTCTGTCTTACATAGTGAAGTAAGTCAGAAAGAGAAAAACAAATACCATATGCTAACACATATATATGGAATCTAAAAAAAAAAAAAAATAGTTCTGAAGAACCTAGGGGCAGGACAGGAATAAAGACGCAGGTGTAGAGAATGGACTTGAGGACACAGGGAGTGGGAAGGGTAAGCTGGGACGAAGTGAGAGAGCAGCATGGACATATATACACTACCAAATGTAAATTAGATAGCTAGTGGGAAGCAGCCACATGGCACAGGGCGATCAACTTGGGGCTTTGTGACCACCTAGCGGTGTGGGATAGGGAGGGTGGGAGGGAGACGCAAGAGGGCGGAGATATAGGGATATATGTATATGTATAGCTGATTCACTTTGTTATAAAGCAGAAACTAACACACAATTGTAAAGCAATTATACTCAAAGATGTTAAAAATAAATAAATAAAATTTATAGAACAGCTTTCAAAAAAAAAAAAAAGAAAAATAAACTTTTTCTAATCATTAAGTCTAAGAGCCTCTTCCCAGACTCATTCACCTCCTAATAACTCCATAGTTAGTACAGGATGACTCCCTTCTTTTTTTTGTTTTTAAATAGATCTTTATTGGAGTATAATTCGCCCTCCCACCCCATGTCATCAGGTCCACTTTCTATGTCTACCTCTTTATTCCTGCCCTGCAGCTAGGCTCATCAGAACCATTTTTTTTTTTTTTTAGATTCCATATATATGTGTTAGCATATGGTAGT
>NC_041224.1:101577002-101639134 GCF_002837175.3 Physeter macrocephalus | reverse complement strand
TTCTCAGGGTATATGCCCAGTAGTGGGATTGCTGCGTCATATGGTAGTTCTATTTTTAGTTTTTAAAGGAACCTCCATACTGTTTTCCATAGTGGTTGTATCAGTTTACATTCCCACCAACAGTGCAGGACGGTTCCCTTTTCACCACTCCCTTTCCAGCATTTATTGTTTCTAGCTTTTTTGATAATGTCCATTCTGACCGGCATGAGGTGATACCTCATTGTAGTTTTGATTTACATGTCTCTAATAATTAGTGATGTTGAGCATCTTTGATGACTCCCTTCTTAATACAACTAATTAAACACACGTACTCAGGGATGCATGGACACATACACACACCCAAACACACACACACGCATATATATATATGCACACAGTAATTCCCTTTAGGTCTTTCCTTGCAGAAAAAAAAACAAAAACAAAAAACACATGACTTAGAATTAACCAAGACTGGAATTATAAAGTAAAGAGACAGATTTATGGTGGTGATCATTTTGTAATGCATAGAAATCTCGAATCACTATGTTGTACACCAGGAACTAAGTGTTGTAGGTCAAGTATACTTCAAAAACAAATTAACAAACCCTTAGAAAAAGATCAGATTTGAGGTTACCAGAGCTGGGGGTAAGGGGCGGGTGAATTGGATGCAAGTAGTCAAAAGGTATAAACTTCCAGTTATAAGATAAATAAGTACTAGGGATGTAATGTACAATATGATAAATATAATTAACACTGCTATATGTAATATGTGAAAGTTGTTAAGAGAATAAATCCTAAGAGTTCTTATCACAGGGAAAAAAATGTTTTTCTTTTTTTTTGAATCTATGAGATAATAGATGTTCACTAAACTTGTGATAATCATTTCATAATATACGTAAGTCAAAATCATTATACTGTACACCTTAAACTTATACGGTGCTGTATGTCAATTGTATCTCAATGAAATTGAAGGGAAAATAAATAAAGTAAGGAAACAGAGAATCTTTGACATTCAAAATGCTCTACTGTCTGAGTTACTGCCTGAACTCCTTCCTAGAGTTTTAAGTGAGAGACAACATTGAGGTTCTTTTTTCTTCTTTTTTCCAATAAATACTCAACTCTCTAGAGAGTTACGTAAACTTCTATCAATATATACTTCTGGTGATATAATGGCTTGAACTTATACATGTGTGATATTTTCAGAAAAAGTGAAATTTTATTTATTTTGTTGGGAATATTAATTCTTAGAAAACCTGAAAAACCCCTACTATAACTGCAGCCCAGAATATTCTTCATGGGCATAACAACTCAATAAAAAAAGCTCAACTTAAAGTCAAATGGATTGTGCCCTTGTTGATTTTGTCATTCCCAGAAGTCTATAGGCTTGTTTATCTCACTGAGATATTAGTGAAATAACGTCCTCAGTAGGGACTTTGAACATATCCAAAGGGCGTGAGTTAAGAAAGTGCTGATTGCTCACTTGTGGCTGAAATCTGTACATAGATTAGAAGGTGCCTGGTCATCCAGACAACACAAAGGAAAGACTGTCCCTAAATAGTTCAAGTAACCCTAAATTCACTTCATTCAGTGTTCTTCCTTAAAGTAAATAATTCATGATAAGTTTGATCAGGATTCACTAGGTAGTATTGTTTCTTTTTCCAGGTTGTCCTCCAAGTATGAAAATATTATTTGCAGTAATAGAGCATAAATTAATAAGTTATTTTACTGGTAGCTAAGATGAATTTTCTCTTAGACTAACACACTGTCTAGAATAATTCTCTTTACAAACCCTTGGTAAATATTTTCAAAAAAGTTAATCATAGTATATGTAGATGTGACCCTAGAACAAAGTGAGGCCAATTGGTTTGCATGGGAACTCATATCAAAAATTACTTTAAGTTTAGAGAAAGAAAACTTTTCAATGTAAAGGAACATAGTTCAGCCAAGCCAAAGGAGAACATTATCTTTGGGTCACTTTGCTCAGGAATAGAGGAGAGAATCACTCCAGCAGAGTAAAAACTCCTTTCCTGATTCAGAGCCCTGCAGTGATGCCATTTGTGAATGAACTGGAAAGCCAGAAGCAGACTTGTGACAACATTTCTCACACACACATAGAAGAACACCCAAGGTGGTGCTGTGATCGCCACACAAACCAAGTGTGAGCAGATATAGGCCTTGGAAACAAAGTACAGTCCATTCAAAGAAATGCTCTGATTCAAATGGCCTCACGCAAAGTATAAAATACAGTTGAATCTTAAATCAATGTTACATTATTCACAACTTTTAGCTCAATGTCTACTGTTCCCCCTTACCCAAGAACTTGATTTTAAATGACAATTTCAGTTTGGACTTTAATATTCCTTCCAGTAGACTTTTCCCTGATGGAATTTAAATGATTAAAAGCAAACAGACCCGCAGTCATTAGCCTACATCCCTCTGGAGGCATTTTGTGCTGCAGGTATGTTTATTTTTCTGAAATCAATGGAATAGACTCATAACATCCTGATTTTCTCTTTGCCTTAAAAAACAAATTTATGTTTCTCACACATAAATTAGATACTGATCTTGGAATATGTAGCTATCAGAAAACTACACACACATGAACTAAATCAAATTCTTCACAAAAAGAAAACTGGTGGAAGAAAATTTGTCTTAGACCTGCCTTTAGTGCTTCCTTGACTGACTAATTTAATTGATAAGAAATAACCCTAACATAACTAGCTAAAGAGAAAAAAAAGCTTTATTGTAAATGAAGTGTACTATTATTTTAAAAATATACAGAACTTACAATCTTTAAGGTTTTTCCCAGAAACTGATTTTACCATGAACATCTGCACTGTTGGTTTCTCCTTTCATTTTGTTAAAATCTACTCATTCATTTGTAATCCACAGGAAATTCCTATTCCTTCTTTATACACACTGACCCAAGTATAATTCTTCCCCTTCCCATCATTTCAAAAACAAAAAACAAAACCTCACATGCAAACTATGTAATTGCAACTAAGAGAATATGGGGGAAAAAACCCAATTCATATACATAATGGAAAAAGACATTATAAATCTAAAACAAATTAATAATACCAAAATGTTTATCTTTTAGAATTAATGCATTTTGTTAAATTGAGAGCGTGTCAAAATATATGGTGTGAGTTTAAAGGAAGTAAAATATCCTGATATACGGTGCACACATTTCTAAAACATATTTCTCAAGAGAGTTCATGAAAACTAATGTTTAATTTTTCTTACAGTGCATCCTGACCCAAGTTTCTTCATAAAAGGAGTCCTTCAAACTTTCAGAATGAAACGCAAGACATTTTCTTTGTTTCAGTTCTCCTCTAACCACAGAAAATATAAAGCGGTGACTAAATTGTTATAGTGTCTATTCTCTCAAAAGAAAAAAAAATGGGAGAATTATGCTTTTGAGCAAGGCAAAAAAATCACAAGTAACTTTCAGAGATTTTCTGTGACTCAGGCCTCAATCTTACAAAGTGGCATCTAAGAGTTTCCTGGTGAATTTTCTCCTTATGCCTTCATAGGACACCAAAGTTCTAGAAACACACCTGGAAACAGCATCACTACTCCTTTTCATAGCCTTCCTTCAAAAGAGTGATGAGAGATCAGATTCTAACCTAGCTCAGTGGCTCTGCAAACCTGGCTGCACAACAGTACTATATGGGGAGATTTTGAAAAATACAGATGCCCTGGGCATACCTGCTAGTGATTCTTATTCAATATAACTAGAGGGAAGCTCAGAAATCTGAATTTTTTTTAACACTTCCCAAATGATCCCGATCAACCAGGTTTGGAAACCATCAACAATTCTAGTTAAGCGCTACTGTACTTACTGACAAACTAGCCACGTTGAGGTTGATACTAACGGATTATATCCGCATCTTCAACCTCTCTGATAATGATCATTGATAAGATCCTAATATGCACTACCCACTTATATTCATGCTTTTATAGAAAGTGTTGTTAAAAAAAGAAGAGAAATCAGATGTTTTATGATATTCTCCAGATTTCAAGATAGTGTCTACTTATCTTACCCAAAGTGAACTTTTGAACTCTTAAATTATCTGACTTTTAAAAGGCTACTTTATAAAAATTAACAGCATGGGTCTGATCTTAGTGACTCTCCCCCATCAATCCTACAGGTCCTCCAAGGTTTTGTTTGGGGTTTGGAGCTTAACCTACTTGTTCTATTGCCTTGTCCAAAGATTATGAAAATAAAAAATATTTTCCATGTCATTACCTAACATTTGCCCTAATGAATTTGAATGTGCCAATCTGAAGTCAAATCCAAAATTTTAAAGTAAACAAAATGCTACCTACTTATGCAACATAGTTGGGTATGCCCAAGCATCCAACTGGTGTGGTAAAAAGGACTTGGTTGCTAGAATAAGACTGATTAAGGAATGAATCTTGGCTTTCCTGCTCAGCATCTCCCCTGTCACTCTTAGTAGGGTTCTGAATTTTTTAAGCTACAATTCTTCTATCTGCATAGTGGGAATGATGAGAACAGCTTTACAGTGTTATTTTGAAGATTAAATGGGATAATGTACAGAAACTGCTGTGTACGTAATAAGAGCTCAAAAATTATGAAGACTCAGGCTTTGGTATCAGAGAGACTTGAGCTTTCATTCCAGCTGTATCTCTTGTGGCATTTGGAAATTCCATAAATATTCCAAGTCTCAATTTCATCACCTATAATATGGACATAATAGTAGTACCTACTTCCTTTAATGATTGTAATGAGCAATACATGTAGAGCATTTCATGTATTCTTCCATGTTGCTGGCACTTAGTAGGTATCATTAAATGTCAGCTTTTTATTTCTACTTTCCTCCTCAGCTTGCATTCTGAATATTCAGGAAGAAGTCTGGGTTTGCAGAGATAAAGAGGATCTCAATTCTCCTCTTATAGATGAGGACACTGAGGTCGAAGGGGCTAGGTGACTTGCTTCAAGTCACACAGCTAATTAGTGACAGATCTGGGTCTCTAACCCCTAGTCCAGCATTGTCCTTGGTAGATGGCATTGTACGTACTATATTGACCTCCTTAACAGAGACGTATACTATTTGTGATGAACCCAGATCACTCAGAAAACCGCCATTTAATTACCCTCATGGCTAGAGAGTAAGTCTGGATTGTCAGTTAAAATAAAAGCAACCAGATGGCAGTTTGTTGTAAAATACTATTATTCGAATATAACAACATAACTCTATGGATCTTCATTACTGAATAAAAGCCAAAGAATGACTAAATTTGATTAAGAATCAAAAAGAATCCAAAAGAGGCATTTTTGTATTTTTTTCCTAAATGTACATGAACATGGACTCTCTGGAGTGCCCTGTTCATTCCTGGGATATTGGCTGTATATAAACAGAAAATAAACTCTCCTTGTCTACCAACAACTGGAAAACAAATCCCCAAGGAGCACAGTGAGCACTCTCAGGGTGCTCGATGACAGATGTACAGTCAGGAGCCACTTTCTATGCTCAGAGCAGAGGAAAGGTCCACAGAGATGTGAACCCAAAAAAGCTGTGCATAAAACTTGAAAAGAGGGCAATGCATATTCTGGAGTCCCTTTGGATTTTTTCTTTTACTAACAGAGGATTGTAACCTAAGTGGTTTCTGGCCACAGCAGAAAGCAACAAAAGGCTGCATGGCTGATTTTTCTTAAATGAAAAAAAGAAGGGTTTATGCTATTTAAATTGCACAGTCCAGATGGTGTTTTCCACCCTTCATGCTCCTTTGGTTGTGGCCGTGTCTTGCCTATGGCTTTTGTGGCAGGACACACTCACCAGTCAGCAATTTCACCACTGCTTGGGTCCAAATGAGCTATGGAGAAAGAAATTAGGGTGAGCGGAGAGGCCACAGGTGGGAGAGATCAGCCACACTCAACAGGCCTCTCCCACATATATAAACAGAGCAGACCAGGGAAAGAAGGGCAGAAAAACAAAATACTGAGGTTTAGAGGGTAGTGCTTGAGGCCTGCAAAGTCCCGTAATGACACGATATGCGCCTACAGGTTCTAACCTAATTGCTGAAAATCCCTGAGTGTCTCTGAAAAGGTGACTATTAAATGTCTCAGCGAAACATTCAAGTGCTTTTTGATACCACAAAATATTTTTCATGCACTTAAACTGTTTTTTTTTAATTTTACAAGTATTTATTTGTATTATTCATACAGACATACATATTCATACATATTATTGTTAAATAGAGATCTTGACTTTATTTTGCGGTACGCGGGCCTCTCACTGTTGTGGCCTCTCCCGCTGCGGAGCACAGGCTCCGGACGCGCAGGCTCAGCGGCCACGGCTCACAGGCCCAGCCGCTCCGCGGCACGCGGGATCCTCCCGGACCGGGGCACGAACCCGCGTCCCCTGCATCGGCAGGCGGACTCTCAACCACCGCGCCACCAGGGAAGCCCTAAACTGTTTCTTAATACCAAACTGAAAGGAGAGAATCATTTAGTAAGTTTATTCTCATGTAGGAAAATGTCTCCTTTAATAATGTACTGTGTTCTCTGGGTTTTGAGTTCCTGCTGTGGTTTTAAATCTCTACCTTCACTGCAGATCCCAGTTGAAAATTTCTAGGATTCAAAATTCATGTGAACCAAAATCCTACCCTGTTTATTAGAAGCAATATTAAAGAATGTAGCATGTCTTTCACAGCATATTGCATTTGCACCTGAACTGTAAAAGGAAACTAATGCCTTTAGCAATGGATTATGGATTTTTAAGTACCACTTTCCTTGCATAATACTGCAATAAAAAAAAGAAAGCATCCAAATGAGATATCAGTATTTTTTCTACAGAGTGAAGGAAATATTTTTAACTGCATAGTTCTGGTTTATGTTCAGCCACCTGCTACTGAAACACTAAGGTTTCTTTTTTTATTCTTTTGCCCAAAAGCAAAGGGTCACCCTTCCATTCCTCTTTCTCTTTCCTCCACGTCAAGGAGAATGCATGCCAACTCAGCCTCTTCCTGAAATAAACAAAATCCTGTGAATAAGAAACACTTCACCAGAATTCTACTGGCCCAGGATGCTCTTATGATGTGTAGCATAATTGGGTCCTCCCCAGGAAAGAACACTAAAATTAAACTGTGGACTCCATCAACAGCAAAGGCAACAAAAAGCTCTGAGCAGCACACCCAGTGACTGTTTTAGAATAAATAGTTCTTGAAAATACTGGACATAGCTTCTAAAAATTAATTATGGGGTTCACTTTTTAATCTTTGTCTTCAAGGCTAGATTTTTTTTTTAAGAAGAAAAGGAAACCCACTCTTACATGCTTCTAGTTGGAATATGCTGATTTTCTGGAAGACAAAATGTATTGAGAAACAAAGTTGTTCCTACCCTTGGAAACAGCAATTCTATGTCTAGGGATTTATTCTAAATCAGAGATTCAAGCAACTTTTGAATATAATGGTAACACATAAGAAACAGGGTCAGTGTTCAAAAGTAGACAAAGGATCAAATCAATTATGGGATAGAATGGTTTGAAGAATATTTATTAATATTGGAAAATATTGTGAGACAATGTTAAGTTTTCCAAATGATACAAACTATTAATTAACTTGATCTTCATGTTTTAAGTATATATTTATATATGTGTGTGTTTATATGTACATGTTGATTTATATCTATATATACAAATAGAATCTAAGAATGAAAGGAAAAAATATTATTTTTGTTTTCTACTTCAACACTGCCTATTCTCAAATTTTCTACAATGAACACAGATTGATGTTAAAATTAGAAAAAATAAATGTAAAAAAATATGTTAGAAATTTCAAAATTGGATATCCTGAAGAATTTAAAAATCATACATCTTGGAACTAAAAAAATCCCATCTGGCCTAATTTTTTATTAAAAAGTTAATGTGTTTTTCAGGTAAAGCCCAGAGATCTTAATTGATTTATCTAAGCAAATACTCTGAAGATTCCACCTATTTTTTAACTGAAAAAAAAAAAAAACAATTTACTTATCATAAGAAAGCCTGAACATGTTATTTCAAAGACCTCTATTCACCCACTATCAGCTTTCAGGTCTCTTCTGATTACCAAGGACAAGTTCTAAAAATTGAGATAAATACTAAAAACCCACAAAGTGATAGAATTAGAGTTGGGTGGGCCCCAGAGATTTCCATGCCATGTACAATGGAATGACCAGTTCAGCAGTGGTTCAGAGGAGCCTCTTCAGGGGAACAAGGACACAGAGCATGTATGGCTGCTTCTACTAAAGCAGTGCCATTTTCATTTCTTTTATATAGTGGGTCTCAGTTTAGATCCCTCCAGTAGAAAACCAGGATTTGGGTACAAGTATTTTATTTGAGAGATGAACCCAGGAAGTACTGTGAGGGACATGGAGAAGAAAAATTGGGAGGAGAAGGAACACTAACACACTCGAAGGTGTGTTAGTGTGAGGGTTATTACCACTGTAGACAAATGGGGATCCTTTTGGCTGGGGACCCTCTGAGAGATTGTGGAACATGCCTTAATAATGTTTCACTGCAGTGAGACTCTGAGAAATCTGGACTATTTATCCACCAACTCTTGTCCCACACTGATTGAGGGTCCATCCTGGAAGGTTAACTTCCTGGCACTTGATGCCTAACCAACTACCTAACCAACTAAGCACTCTTCTGCAAACTGCCCTGGGTAGAGAAAAGCAGGAAGCCTTCAATGGGCATGTAAGTGTTCACTTTAAGTCATGAAGTCATGGAGAGAACATAGGCTTAGAGGCAGGTTGGACCTGAGGTTGAATCATGGCTCTGCCACCTACAAAACTTTGGGCAGGCTATTAAGTACCTGGCACTCTAGTTTTTCATCAAAAAAGGTAACTAAACTGTAAACGTTTAGCATGAACACTTTCATTAAGTATTCATTCCCTTCCACCTTAGAATATCAAGCAATTTTCCATTGTGCCAGTTCACTAGTCAGGGCTGCTAAAAGCAACAGTCTACTTATCATTTGAATAAAGCACAAAATGTGAACTTTAAGCTCTGCTCTATCACTTGCCATTTTAGTATTCCCACCCTGAGCACTCATTTATCTTTTATGATAATTATTCTTTATGATAATTTGGTGGGTTCCTGTATCACTCAGGAATATTTTTCCATTTTATTTTTATTGGGGTAACGTCGTTTTACAATGTTGTGTTAGTTTCTATTGTACAGAGAAGTGGAGTTCCCTGTGCTATACAGCAGGTTCTCATTAGTTATCTATTTTATACATATTAGTGTATATATGTCAGTCCCAATCTCCCAGTTCATCCCACCTCCCCTTCCTCCCTTGGTGTCCAAACATTTGTTCTCTACATCTGTATCTCTGTTTCTGCCTTGCAAATATTTTAGATCAACGATTTCTGTGTTATAATAAAGTAATATTCTAACTTTTAAATTTTATAATAATAATAAACAGCACACTATTGAGTGCATAATATATATGAAACAAGCTTTACAGCAGACTTCACATGCATCATCTCAATAAAGTTCAATAATTATACTTGTTAGGTACTATTACTAAGCCTATTTTACTGATGATAAAAATTGACACTTGGAGAAGGTAAGTAAATTGCTCATGATTGGTAACTAAAATACAATATAACCTGAGCCCCAGCCTAGATCTGAATGACTCCAGAACACTCAACAATTGCACTCTACTCCCTTCCACTTTACTGGCAACTGGGCAGACCACATGCATATAAGTGAACAGGATCTGCCAACCCTCGAATCACCAATAAGCTAGGGCAGCATTCTAATAGTCAATAGTGGTTTAGTAGAAATGATCAACATCCTGCCTTAACAGATCACTACTACACACCATTTCAAACTTGTCATTTCCAGTCTCCTTTATTGGACCTTTGGAGCCAAAGAGATCTGGGTTTAAAATCTGGTCGAGCATTTCATAGCTGTATGCTGTTGGACAAATGGCTTTACTTCCATGTGACTTAGTTCCCAACAATGCCCAACATGAAGAGCTGGCAGAATATAAAAATTAATGAAGATGTATTACAAGTGTCCGAGATACAGTACGTCTCACAAAAGCATTGCTGGAAACTACTACTCCCCAATCATCAGCAAAGCATTCATTCCATGTCCATTAACTGATTATAATGCTTTGGACTCCAGACTGGTATGGTAGATGTCCTAGTGCTCAAAGTATATGAAAATGGAACTATTACGTTAATTAAATCTCTCCATGGTTGTGAGTAGTTATCATGGCTAAAATATTGTGCCAGATTTTTCACAATCAGTAAAATTGGTCCTATATCCTTGAATAAGTATCCATTTATAGATTTATGTAGAATATAGATATAGATGGAGAGAGAGAGAACAGTTGTTCATATATAATGATATGTATATATATGTTTATATATGTATAAATAAAATAAACTCACTTCTGCTCTATATAGGTTGTTGAAGAAAACATGCAATTTTACTATTCCTACAACATAATAAATTTATTAACTCATCTTGGTGAATGGATGATGTGATGATAGTAGTAAAGAGTTAAGAGTGAGAAAAGAGGTAGAGGAAATAAAATTAAGAAATGAAATCGGGCTTCACTGGTGGCGCAGTAGTTGGAAGTCCGCCTGCCGATGCAGGGGACACGGGTTCGTGCCCCGGTCCGGGAAGATCCCACATGCCGCGGAGCGGCTGGGCCCGTGAGCCATGGCCGCTGAGCCTGCGCGTCCGGAGCCTGTGCCCCGCAACGGGAGAGGCCACAACAGTGAGAGGCCCGCGTACCACCAAAAAAAAAAAAAAAAAAAAAAAAGAAATCTACCCTGAAAATCCTGTGATTGCCCGTCGGTGAAGTCATTTTGGAAAAATAGCCTGTGGGTAAAATTGTAAACACCATATGTTTTTGAGTATTGAAGTGTTGTCGAAGAAAATTACTGAAAATAAAAAAACTTTAATCCCAAGATTATTTTGAATTGGCAGATATAGTCATAATATTAATAACCCTTTTTCTTTAACATCTTGCTGGTTCTGCAAATAGTTATTTATACTAACTAAAATGAAGGCTACAAAGAATGTATGTCTTTATTGAACTTTATAAATTCCATATTTATTGGGAGAGAAGGAGCTTCTAAGGGATAAAAATCTGTATTTTTTGGTATTTCTGTCATTAACTCACTCTGACCTTTCTCTGTCTGAGATTTCTCACACAAACCCAGGCAAAACGGTGCTATTTGTCCTGTTCAATTTTTTTAAAAAAGTTATAAATAGGATTAGATACTGTAAAATAAAAACTATCACACATCCAAAATTAGATCATATTTTTCATTTTTAGTTTCCTCCATGATTCTTAAAAAGAAATGTAAACAGTATCATAGATAAATGCAAGCTTCAGGATCATCTTGTAGCACTAGTACTGAGTCACAGTAGAACCCTTAACAACTGGTGTAAAGGCAGTAGAGAGGAGATGGCTGTCATGATCCATATCAGTGTTTGATTAGATAGATATAACATTTGTAATAAAGCATGTCCTAACACTACATCTGAGGAAGAAACAGAGGAAATAACATGGAATCCAAAATTCATTTTCACACAGCGTTAGCATGTACATCAGTCAACCATCACATGGTTTGGGAGTTGTATAAATTTTCATGCAGCACTTTGAGTAAGTTTATCAGTTGTGATGCTTTTAGCTGTTGAACAACAGATTTATCAAACTAATTCACGTGCAATTTAATGAGGATATAAAAACGCTTAACAAAAAGTGTTTACCACTAGTTAATAGAGATTTACATGAATAATCATTTCCTGCTAATGCCTGTTAATCAGACAAACATAACTCCCACAAATAGAACTGCTGTGTGATTTGGGCAAGTCCTTCAACCACTCTGATCTTTAGTAACTTCATGCAGAGGACATGGATTTGTTGATTGCTTTCAGAAGTTAAATTCATTTTAAGAGTACAATTATACTGAACTAGGAAGTAAAAAAATGATGCAATGTCTTTTGGAAGGTTTTGGAAATTTTTTTCCTGAATTATTTGCATTCTTCCTCTCATATTTGCCCACTTGCATATTTACATAACCAGGCAATAAATTAAGTCCTTTTTCCCCTACTACTTAATTTAGGAATGACATATATTTTTGCACTTGATTGTATTTCTTTCATAGATTTCCACTCCATTAGAAACTAAGCTCTTTGAGACATGATCTATGCCTATTTCTTTTTCGTATTTTTCACTGTACTTAGCAAAATGCTCTGCTCATAAGATACATTCATTAAATATTTTTTAATAACTTAATGTTGCCTGAGGGTATCAATTTAGTGTGAGAGCTGGTGTCTGCCTCTCCCAGCCACTACCACAGTTACTGAGGCTGTGGATATGACATAATCTGAAATCCAGATTGGAGAGTTTCTCCACTCTTGTCTTTATCCCATTGTTCTAAGCTGTTTCAGAAATCTGCTCTTGCTTTCTACCCTTTTGGCTTTGAGAACTGGTTCACCCTCCTTGTTTTGTTCCATTTGGCTTTGGCAACTATTCCCAGACTGTTTACCTTGTGTACTGACCTTGGAAACTCTTAAGATTTGCCTCTGCTAATTGTCTCCGCCTGCTTTGGCTCCAAATTCAAAATCATTGCCCAGAGTAGTCACCTGAGACACCACCTGCCCCATCACATGGAAAGAAGATCATATTTGATTTCTCTGGACAACATCCATATTATCAGATTCATCCAAAACTCAGATTTGTTTGTAATGAACACTTGAAACACAAACTGCTATGTTTAAAAGTTTCTAGCTGTGAAGATGAAGAGAACATTCATTTGGTTCCAATAACAAATGCCTACACTGAAAAAGCAGTAGAGGAGTAGATGCACTTTTTGATAGAATACGTGAAGAATGTGGAAAAATAATTAAGAATTAAGAAAGATAAAATATAACTGAATTATAGGATCCTGGGGTTAAAAAGAACTCCAGAGGTTTAAATAAATAGGAATTCTTATAAAAATCTTCACACAAAAGAAATCTCCTCTATATAGTATTTCTGATACATGATCATTTAGACTGTGTTTTAATATTTCCAGGAATAAAGAGCTAAGTAAGCCAATATCTTAGGAATTCTATATTGAATGGAAATTTACATTTAGTAATTTCCACCATTTGTCCTAGTTCAATCCTTTGAAACCACCAAAAAAAAAGACTTCTTTCTTTTGCATACAGCTCTTTAAAATACTGTAAGGTGACCATGACAGCCCCCACTACTATCATCACCTCTGTGTGTGTGTGTGCATAAGAGCTTTCTACTTATTAGGACTGAGGCAAGTACTTTACATATATTACTTCCTTATCATAATTTATGAAGTTGTTATTAATTTCACTTCAGGCTCATGTTTAACTTTTCAGAGCATGATTTCTACCATGTACTAATAATGTGGTCTTTAAGCTTGAATTTTAAAATGCAGATGATGACACATACCTCATACAGTTGTTGTTAGGCTTAAGTGAATTAAAGTTTATTGTAAGGATTAAGTTTGGTAAAGTATGAAAAGCACAGGATTTTCAACAAACTGTGATTGTCATTTGCCATCAGGATTAACTGCTTTCAAGCCAGACATCCTCAATCTACTACTTCTGTGACTGATTTTAAAATATTCCTATAATTATAAAAAATAATATATATTCAGTATAAAAACTGAGACAAAAAGCAGAACTAAGATAGTGCATAGTAGAAAGACAAAGATAGTATTTGGAGTATACTTGTTCAATTATTATTTGCATAGCATTTTAATTATTTATTTAGATTAAGGCATCTGATTTGTATTAAGGTTTTTAGCATTAATACACAAGCATCTTACCATGTTGTTGGAAACTCTTGTCTCTTCATAAATTTCATTTTGATGAATGCATGATATTGCATCAAGTGAATGTATCATGATTATAGTAACTAATTTCCTCATTTGGACATTTACTTATTTTAAATAGTTCACTATTATAACACTGTATAACAAGCATGTTTATTGACAACTATTGCTCTGTTTTCAGTTTTTATTAGGATAGAGCTCAATTTTTTTTTAAAAAGAGATAATCCTGATATATATAACTCCACTTGATACTGTTAACCAAAATGGAAGACTGCCTATTTACACATCTTACATTGTGTGTGTGAGTGTGTGACTATTAAACTTCATTGTGTTGATTTTGTCACATATTGATTTGATGGGTCCAGTGTTTTCATATATATCTCTCAATTCTGCTTCTTCTACAAACACAATGTATCTAAGTCTTCACTCAAATTATTTATATGAACTTTAAGGAAGAAGTATATAGGATAGACACTCTTGATATGCCACTGGAGATACCACCTCCAGGTTAGTACCAGTCCATAAATCAACACTCTGGAAACACTGTTTAAATAGCTAAAAATTTACTAACTATACCATCTTTTAATCCACATGTCTCTATATCATCAACAAGATGGTAAAATTCCTCCTAAAATATGCTACCCCAAGGCAAATTCATTTTTATATGGATTCAAACAATTATATGGAATTTGAAACTACATAGGGAAATTTTGGATGCATACCATCTTAAAATAGCTGTTAGTAGATAATATGAATCAATCAATCTGTCTCATTTCTACTGCCTAGACAATTATCCATACAATATTTAGAGAATACTTGTTAAGGACCTTGCCCTGTGTCTCATGTATATTTCTCAATAGAAAAAATAATAATAATTTTGCCTAAAAAGGTAGGTTTATTGTTGTAAAAATAAAAGCATAGAAAATTATTGTCTGATAATTTGTTTTTTAAATATAAAAGCATGAGTGCTTGCATAGATGAATGGATAGATGGATGAATGAAAGATAATGTCTGAAATGTTTACAGCATCTTTAAGCTTTTTTGGTCAACAGTACATTGTCCTGCATTGAGTTTTACTTGTGGCTTGACAGGCAAGTCTTATCAAAGTACATATTTGCTAAAAGAATCGGCTCTCATCAGTTAGTTCTGAATACATCTAATGGCAGCATTGTCTTGGTCCAATGCTTAATAACTTAAATGTTTCAATGGACAGACTGTACTCTCTGCAAATATAACTCTTGACATAATAAAAATAATTTCAAGTGAAATTAGATTTTAGATATCAGCTTATCACTAAAATACTGTTTATTCCTTTTCAAAGCACTACCCAAGGGCTTCCCTGGTGGCGCAGTGGTTGAGAGTCCGCCTGCCGATGCAGGGGACACGGGTTCGTGCCCCGGTCCGGGAAGATCCCACATGCCACGGAGTGGCTAAGCCCGTGAGCCATGGCCGCTGAGCCTGCGCGTCCGGAGCCTGTGCTCCGCGACGGGAGAGGCCACAACAGTGAGAGGCCCGCGTACCGCAAAACAACAACAACAACAACAAAGCATTACCCAAAAAATGAATTTCAAAGGAATTACTCATCTTTTCCTTTGACAGATAAAATAAGCCTAACAAAATTAAAGGGGCCTTTCCACCCTACCCAGAAAGGCGTTGTTTTGGGTTCCCATCATAACTTAAAGCGAAAATTTACCATGTCCAGAGTCCTTGATGTCCTGCAAATGAAGGAACAAGATGTCCTCAAATTCCTTGCAGCAGGAGTCCACTCAGGTGGCACCAACCTTGATTTCCAAATGCAACAGTCATTTATAAAAAGGAAAATGATGGCATTACCTCATTAATCTGAAGCGAACCTCGAGAAGCTTCAGCCGGCGGCTCGTGCCATTGTTGCCACTGAAAACCCTGCTGAGGTCAATGTCACATCCTCTAGGAATGCTGGTCCCCCGAGCTGTGCTGAAGTTTGCCACTGCCACTGGAGCCACTCCTGGGGCAGGCGCTCCACACCTAGAACCTTCCCTAAACGGATCCAGGCAGCCTTCTGGGAGCCGCGACTTCCAGTGGGTACTGATTCCAGGACAACCACCAGCCTCTCACAGAGGCGTCTTATGTTAAACCTGCATAACTGTGTCACACAGACTCTCCTCTGCACTGTGCTGGATGCTGCCGTCCACGCCACAGCTCAGCAAGTCTAACGCGTTGGTTGCTGGGCCAGGAAGTTCTGCGCATGTGCGGCACCGTCTCTGGGCGGCCACGCCTGATCTCTACTGCTACGGAGGTCCTGTAGGTTCAAAAGGAAGAGCAGGCAGTGCTGAAAAGGCTGTGACTAGGGAGGGATTTCAGGGTGAATGGACAGTACTTACCGGAGGTCACTGGCTGGTGTGAAGGCACAGGTGCCCTCTGTGCCCATCCAGCAGTTCCCTGATGAAGACTGGACCTCAACCTGCCACTGGGGACTGGTCTGCAGCCCCACCGTTCAGTTCACTGAATGGGTAGGAACCACCACTGTGTGGCCTTCTTAAACAGAAAATGGAAACAAGGTGAATGAAAAACAGTTTCTATTTAAAAAAAGAAAGAAATTAAAGTGCATCTTCCTTACTTTTCCAGTGTTTGGAAACATAGCCTCCTTATCCAGCATTTACAGGAACTATGCAATTTTTATGATCCATGTATCTAATTTTTGTCTTCATTTTAATGTTGTTTTGGTTTGTTATCTAAAAGTTATGGTTTCTTATAAATTGCCTCCAACGCAGTGTATCATGAAAAGTATACTAAAGGGGAAAAAACTGTAATTTGGTTTGGATTATAGTTAATTATAATTATATTATTATATAATAATATAATTATTATTATAGTCAGAGGTACCACGTCATTTTTTAAAGTATATTGAAAGGAGAAAGTAGTTGAAACCCACTAGACAACCATTTGAGACTTTATTTACGGGCTCCATTTGGATGACTAGGAGATTGTAAAGTTATACAAAACAAAGGCAGATTCCTTTTTTTTTTAGTATAAAAGTTCATTTTATTTATGTGGATTAAAATTACTTTACAATCTGAATGTCAATACTTCTGATTTGAACAAATATTAACTATTATGTTTAATGCAATTTTAGTAACTTATAATAACTAACTAGGATTAGAAAAGTGAAATAAAGTTTTTTTAATCTGTGTAACAATTGAAATAAAAGTTACTTGGAAATTCAATGAATTTCCTAGTGAAAAAAAAGGCAGATTCTTTAGCTATCATTTTCTTCAACAGTAACGATGTCCTTGTTATCCAAAACAGACTAAATGAGCATTTACATATGGAGCAGAAACTGTGTATGAAAAACAGAAGAAAAGTTAAGGTAAGAAACTGTATTAAGCACCTATCATGTGCCAGCATTTACACAGTGTGATTCAATGAAAGGAATATTTAAAATTCTAGTCAAACAAATCCCTCTTAAATCAAAACTATCACAGCATCTAGAGTGAAAAATGCAGATTATTTTTGACCCTCCATTTCTTCATTGTAATCCTTCTCTACTCCTTCCTTTTCTTTGCATCTTCTTTTTATTTAACAAATATTTGTTGTGCATTTATTTTGTCCCTGGTATTTTGCTGTGACCATTTGCTAATTTCCAGTAAGGGCAACTAGTGAAAATGAAATATTATTTAGTAATATTAGAAAAGAATGTATTATTCAATAGATTGATAAAATTCATTAGTCATGCTGAAGGAACCCTCATTGGGGACAGAGAATAGAAAAATAAGTTTCTTAACAAAATTTTAAAAAACAATGATAGATAAATATAGATATCAATAGATCTTATACCTAAAAGGGAAACTAAGTTTAGAGGCATGTCAATTAAACTTAGGAAGAACAGTACCAAAATATCATCTGATGCTTTCATTTAACATCATTCTTAAAAATTTTGCCTAATTTCAAGAAGATATAAGGCAGTAAAAAGAGATTTACTATTAGAAAATACAAGACAAAATTTTGATAACTTACAATTGATATGGTTGTATACCTAGAATCTCACCACACAGGAGACTCAACACGAAAGTGTTAGAATTAATAAGAGAGTTCAATAAAATGACCAAATATAAGATTTTTTTCAGCTGTTTATTTTGGAAACTTTTATACCTACAAAAAAGTTGCCAGGATGATACAATGAACATCTGCATTTTTTAAACCAAGATTCATCAATTGTTACAATTTTGCCACATTTGCTTTCTCTCTCATTTTATCCATACACCTATATGTTTGTATATTTTTTTCTCTCTCTCTCTTTTTATTTTTTATTTTTTGCTAAGGCATTTAAAAGAAAGTTACAGACATTGCAATACTTGATCCCTAAAACTACAGCATGTATGCAAAAATATTTTTAAAAGCCAATATCTTCGCATATGTAAGCAATAACTAGTTAGAAAATATAATGAAAAGATATTACTTGCAATAGCAATAAAAAAAATAATGACCTTATTGAGAAATATGTTGGACCTAAATGAGGAAAATTATTTTAAAATTTACTGAGATATATAAAAGACAAACTATATTCTTGGGCAGAAGATAACATATAATAGAATTACCCTTTTCCTAAAATTAATTCATAAGTACATACTACACAAAATCCAATCAGAATCATATTGTGATTTTTTTTAAAACTTAAAATATTGCTAATGTCGATAAAAAAGACAGATTAAGCAAGAATCAAAAATATAGTTTTGAAAAGAAATAAGGAAAGAAGGCTAATCTTACATTTAGGCTTCCTAGTGAACCAGAAACTATAACTACTGGCATTAGAATGAAACGTGAACCCCATTTTATCACCACAACTTGTTTGACCTTGGACAAGTTGTTAACTTCTCAGAGTTTTGGGTTCTTCATCTATAAAGTAAGCTTGAAAACAACTGTCATGCAGGGGTTTGTGAGGATTCTAAGTGACCCACTTGAAAAATATAGTACGATGTCCAGGCAATGAAGAAAAAGTCATATATGTTTTAGCAGAATTGTTTGGCTCTTTGGAGATTATAATCTATAATCAATATGGATCTAAAGTAAATTTCAGCTCTATATAAAGACTGAATATTATAAATGTATATATATTACAAAATTTTAAAATTAAAAAATAATAAAAGAAGTGAACCTTAAAAAAGAAAATACAAACTAAAATGTATCAAATCTCTGAGGCAGAGACTTCTTTATTTTAAAAATGATACAATAAATTATAAAATTTATGCATAGAAAAAATTCTGTTAGAAAAATGCTATAAGAAGCATATATTAACTTTATGATGAAAAATATTTTCTGAAAAGTCAATCAAAATAAAATAACTGCATTACACTGAGGACAAGAGTGGACTTTAAAAGAAGCATTAAAAAATAAAATAAAATAAATAAAAAATTTTAAAAACACCTTCAGGAACAAGGAGCACCAAACATTTCCAGGATGAACAAGGAGTCAGAAAAGGCTTCACAGAGGAAAGTACTAAGTATGTGTAAGCTAATTCAAAGAATGAATAAGAAATGATAGGTGGAAGAAGGAAGGCACTACACAGCATAGAAGGGATTAAAAATTAAAGCCACAGGGCTTCCCTGGGGGCGCAGTGGTTGAGAATCCGCCTGCTGATGCAGGGGACACGGGTTCGTGCCCCGGTCCGGGAAGATCCCACATGCCGCGGAGCGGCTGGGCCCGTGCCGGACCCTGTGCTCCGCAACGGGAGAGGCCACAACAGTGAGAGGCCCGCGTACCACAAAAAAAAAAAATTAAAGCCACAGGGACTTCCCCGGCGGTCCAGTGGTTAATACTTCACCTTTCAATGCAGGGGGTGCTGGTTCAGTCCCTGGTCAGGGAGCTAAGATCCCACAGCCCTTGTGGCCAGAAAACCAAAACATAAAACAGAAGCAGTATTGTAACAAATTCAATAAAGACTTTAACAATGGTACACATCAAAAAAATCTTTAAAAAGAAGAAAGAAAGAAAGCCAGGATGGACCAGAGTGTGATAGATATATTTGCTACATTAAGGGTTTTTACTTCTCCCTACAGGCAGAAAAGAGCAGTATTTTCATCATTGGGGATATGAATGAATGAATGAATGTGTGAGTGATGTGCTTGAAATTAAGGATTTTAAACTAGTGAGAAATACAATGAGAATGCGAACAGCTGTGGGCAGCACGGACTGGTAGGGACTATGAAGAGACCATTAGGAGACTATTTTGCAGGTAATAAATGGTGAAGCCTGCTTTGTGAAAGAGTGAATCCAGCTAGGAAATTAAATCAGTTAATCTGCCACATGCTTGAAGGCAAATTATGTCAGTCCCCTAGTTCTTTTATAATGCCTCTACCTTAACATTGTTGTATATTTTCTTGTTATACTTCACTGAGGAAGTCTAGGACAGAAACCAGCATATCATTTGTTTCCTCTGTTCAGTACTTGGGCAATGCTTGACATAAAGGGGAGGAAGAAAGGGAAGAGGGATGTGCAGGGAGAGATCCAGAAAGGAAAGGAAGGAAGAAAAGTTAGGATAAGAAAGAGAAAATGTGGTAGAAAAAGAGAGAAGAGAGAAAAATGAGAGAGAAAAATGAGAGGGGGAAGGGTAAGCTGGGACGAAGTGAGAGAGTGGCACTGACATATATACACTACCAAATGTAAAATAGATAGCTAGTGGGAAGCAGCTGCATAGCACAGGGAGAGAAAGAAATGGGTGGGAAGAATACACAGGGGAACAAATATTTTTATGGGTAATGAGAAAAGATGAAGAATCTTTCAGATAGTCATTACTGAAATAGCACCTACTTATTCATGGTAAATCATCATAAATTGTTCATTTATGGTTATTTCTATTATTTGTGCTTAATTTGTATTAAGATTATTCCTGCTGTTTCAGTTTCTTTTGCTTTTATGAAATGGATCAGTCAGCAGATAGATTTCCCAAATACAGTCAATGAACCATTGCTTATTAGTAGGCTCATTTAGGCTCAAGGCTATGTCTAGCCCATGGCTGCATTGCTCAAGTTTCCAAGTTGTCCTCAGTCCTGGTATAGCAGCAATCCATTTCCCACTCCAGCCAAAATGTTTACTATGTTACTTGAATTCTTACTTTAAATAGCTCAAATTAATAAATGTATTGAACAACCTGGTCAATACCAAAGGGCTAACATTGCTATTATTTGCTAAAGGCAACATAATTTGATCTGGTACATTTCCATTTACTTAACTATAGATCCTCATTCACAGTGCCAAGGGAACAGTTTTGAAGAGATGATATTTTTATCTATCAGAATAACCAAGGGAGAGAATACAGATCATCTCCTCAAATTTAAAAAAAAGCTTTACTTTCATGAACTGGGTTAACCACATCATTTACTAATGTTGACAAAGGTGCAGAGCCTAATAAGTAAAAATAAAATTGGCATTGCCCCTCAAGAGGTTATTTTTTAATATGCAGCACATTGGAGGAGTGTAGTTTATTACAGCTTGGTAAATATTTTTAAAGACTTGTTTTGACGGAAGCTATGTTTCTTCAAAGAGAGGTTTATGGGGATATTGTAGCAGCCTAGAAGATGCAAATCAGTAGATTTATGAGCTGGGAAAAGACAGGCATGAAGTTGTACCTGACATACAATGAAAATGTACAACTTTGGTCATTAAAATTGCACATGGATATCTAAGGCAAGTCACTATTTCTCTTACCACATGCCTTCCTAGTGCATCTATAAGATTGTTGTGTATCTCATGGGCATGTTTGCTCTCATTCAAGAAGACATTATACACAAAATCCTAAATTTACAGAAGATATAAATTGGAGGATAATTATGCACAATTCAGAAGGACTTTTTAACGTAAGTTTTTTTTAGGAGGTAGCTTGCTCAGTGCATTTAAAATATTATTTGCTATAAAGAACTGTGGACTACATGCAATCCATCAGAATCATATCTATTAAATAAAGGGAGGTATATCTGTAAGTAGAATTTAAAGAATATCAGAATGTGTCCCACAAAAGCATGAAAATAAATGACACTACCTAAAAACTTGTTCATTTTTTAATTTCAGGAAATACCCTTGACAAATACACAAGAAAGGCAAGTATTAATTTAATTTACACATAGAGTTCAAAGAAAGGACCAATATTTTTTTTCTTGCATAATTGAAAGATTATTGGATTGTTAGCCAGATTATTGATTGGAGGTCAGCTTTCAAACCCATCCTGAAAGGTGCTTTATTCTATGAGACTAATACAAGGTTAGTATTCAACTGGATATTTTTTAAATCTGCAAGCTATTATACAGCAATCAAAATGAATGAATATATACTATAGCTGTTCACAAGGCAACAATATGGATAATCTTAATTTTATCTTAAGTTTTAAAAGTCACAGATGACTACATAAAGCATGATCCCTTTTAAAAGTTAAAAATAATTAAAATATAGATATGTGCTTTTTAGAAATACAATTAGATGGGATAAAATGCTACAAAAAGCAAAGCAAGGAAACAATAAACACAAGACTTGGGATAGTGATTATGTCAGGTAGGAAAAGACAGGGTGAGGATGCTGTGGAGGACCACATAGCCAGATAGAAGTTGCTGTCAAAGTCTCAACGTTTGTGCTGACTGTCTAACTCATTGCATAAATGAGGGAGGGAGGGAGGGAGGAAGGGAAGGGAAGGAAAGAAGAAGGAAGGAAGGGAGGGAAGGAGGGAGGAAGGAAGGGAGAAAGTCATGAATGGACTAATGGTGACCAAGGATTATGGATAATCCAATTTGATTCACCTGGTGTCTACTAAAACATTAAAAGGATTCTAGTAGTGAAACCATAGGATACTCACTTGAAAACTATCAGAATCAATACAAAAAATGAGTTCTTAATTATAATTAGGTTATTAAGGCAAGAGGACCTTTCCTTACACAGCCTTTCCTTAAACAGGCTTTATCTATATGTTGTTTATATTTAACTAAAAAAAGGAAGAATGTAACAAATCTCAGCTCTAGGCAAGATTGATAAAAATAATGTGTCTTCAAGACATACTATGCCACTTCTTTAGTACCACCTTATCCTTTATTATCCTATTACTAGATTTCCAGGGCCCTGAGCTATGGAGAACAGGAATAACTGGGTCACTACTCTCCGTAACCCTAAATATCAATATAATTCCTTGGTTCTAACCACTGCCATCAAACCTGACAGTCTGTGTCAAATTGCCCGAGGCCCTTCTTCTACAGCATAACAATGAGTAGCAGTTATTCCTATAGACAAATTAATCCCTGCTAACAAGCTAGCTAGCTGCTGGTTAACTCCTCTTAGAGTGATAGTTTAACCTAGTTGAAATGTACAACTTCTTGAAAGATCCTTAACTTTACATGAATATTTGGAATTTGGGACTCTGTGGCATGCCATGGAGGAAGATATATCTGATCATAGAGACTTTTCTTCAAAGCACACCACCTAAATAGCACTCTACCTTACTTACAGGAAAGACTGGTTATGTATGTAATTTTCATTTATAAAGGTAATTTCTAAAGTATGCATATAAGTCCTTGGTGGTAATGGAAGCTGAAATGATTGATTCTGGGAAGTTGAACCATGTTACTACTAAGTCACTGACATTCTGTTAAATAATCACATGCCAGTGGAATGAAGAACATTTTCTCGTATTTACCTTTTGTCCCATTGGACCTTAATTGTCCCACTGGACCTTAATTTTGTCCTATTGGACCTTAACTGAAGGATTTACAAAGGTGCTGTTTGTCAAACGACATGGAAAAGGAAAGGTCATACTAAACAAATATGTCTTATCCAAATGTCCAAATTTAGATAAAAACATTATTTTAAAATATAGACTGATTCATTCTGCATTTTCTTTTCACCCAGTGCAATGAAATAAGAACTGGATATTATTAAATTATATATATATATGAGAGAGAGAGAGACACATACACATATATACATAACTTGATAATACATAAAAAGATCTAACTATATTTACTTTCAAAGGAATGCCATCTATAAAACAACACAATATTATATTCTTAGCTCTCTCAACTCAAATGTCTTTAGTCGCTTAAACTATGAATATTCCTTTCTCCATTACCTATGAGTAAGAATTGCTTCAGGGCAGGTAATTTTTTTTCCCACTAACATAAAGCAAAAACACTAAATGGACTAAAGTTCAAGACTTTGCAAAAGGGATTTACCTTTGTACTAAGATCAGATAGTCAAACTCTTGAGAAAATTATGCATAACCTAAGGATATATTTATAATGGAAATCGTTTAGTAAATGGAATTAAGATTTGAAGTGAGTTGCATTGCCTCCATTAGGGAGAAAAGAAAGTGTGATCATTTATTCACAGGCACAGATTCGAGCCAGATATCTATAAAAAGTTAATGGGAAGATTCAGAACCTCATAAAAAGCTATAGAAGAGCATCCTGCCCTACATCAAGTCACCACACACATCCGTTGTGTGAGGTGTACATTATATGGTCTGAGAAGGGTGGAAATTATGTATATAAAAGGCTACCAATATGTTAAATTACAAATGTTCACTAGCTTGAATATCCACAATACTTAAGGCACCTTAATATCAGCATTTTTTTGTGAGAACACTGTCAAATGTACTTTGTTACATTTGAAAGAGCTTATTGTTAATGCTTTCTTGTTAGATGTAATTTGTAGAAGATACAGATGAAATGGATGTTCAAGGCATTTAGGCTTTATCTAACATACTTCTCAAAATCCTTCCAACCTCAACCCACTGCCAGCAAAATTTGTATTATTTATCTATGGCTGTATAATAATTTATCCCCAAACTCAAAACTTGGTAACTTAAAACAACAAACATTTATTATCTCAGTGATTCTGTAGTTAAGAAATCCAGGCTTGGCTTAGCTGGGTCCCGTGGCTCAAGGATTCTCACAGTGTTACAACGAAGGTAACACTGGGGCTGTTAGTCAGCTGGGGCTGCATCTCAAGGCTGAACTGGGGGAAGGTCTCTCAAGCCCATTCACGTGGCTGGCGGTAAGCCTCAGGACTTTGCTAGCTGTTGGCCACAAACATCAGTTCCTTGTCTTTTGTGCATGCTCTCCTATCCATGGGCCACTCGCAGAATGGGATCTGGCTTCCCTCAAGGCAAGGGCTCAGAGAGAGAGACAGAGAGAAAGGGAGAGACCATGAGAGAGCCAGCAAGATGAAAGTCACAATCTTTTTGTAACCTAATTTCAGAAGAGACATCTCATCACTTTTGCTGAATTCTATTCTTTAGAAGTGAGTCATGATGTCCAGCCCACGCTCAAGGCAAGCGGGGGCATGAATTCCACAAGGCAGGGATCTTGGGGAGACAATTTACTGGCTGCCTACCACAGCAATCTTCTGTACTGAAGGAACTTGTCACATATTTCTGATTGCCTGGGAATTGTACAAAATTTCTGGAAGAATGGCATTTGAGCCCACTGTTTTATCTACATCTAGATTATTAATTAAATCTGAGACAGTCTATCTATAGGGTACAATATGATCATATAAAATTCAAAGTCTAGAAGGTAAGGGAAAATGTTCCTGAAGAGATTACTTTTAAAGTACTCCTTGAAGAATAGGCAGTTAGCTATGCCTGGGTGAAGGTTCAGATGTAGGAAGGAACAGTTTAACATAGAAAACAGCAGAGAAAAGGAAGAATGATATTCAGAACCCCATCTGTTTCTCAGCTACCACTTTTCTTCCTTGTATTCATCTTTTGTTCCTTGATCTGTTAACTTAACACTACTAATTTTAGAATATATTTATTCACTTTGATATAAAGAACCTAAAATTTAATGAGTTTGGAACCCTGGTGATTTGAAGAAGAATGAGAGGGAGAAGGAAAGGGGTGTAAGGGAGGGAAAATGGAAAAGGGGGAAGGAGGAAGACCAGGCTGGGGAGGAGTGGTGACAGGGAGAAACAAGTTAAGAAAAGGATGTTTCAATGAGATCCTCCATCTTTTCTCCTGAGAGATACTCTGCAGGTGGGTGAGGAAATCTTTTCAGGGAAAAACATTAAAGGCTTTCATGGTAAAAAGTCATTAATAGAATTTGAGTTCAATTCATGGTCAATAATATAAAACCAAACTATCTAATAAGGGAGCTATTAGAAATCAAAATTGGGACTCCTGGTTGGAATTAAAAACAAGAAAAACCAAAATGAACATGAAGACTGGCCAGGACCCAGAATGAGGAAACAAAAAAAGGATAAGTGACAAAGGTAAAGGAAAAGTTACATAGGACAAGGAGTGCCCAGGGATTCCAGCTCCACCGAGATGCAGGGAGTGTCTGAGGGTCTTATACATCTTTGTCTGCACCAGCTCTTTATATTTTAGGTGTTGTTGGTATCTCTGTCTCCATATGAGTGTGGTTCACAGGTAAATTCCTTCCATCCCAGGTCACCTGCTTATTCATAGAGTTCTCAGATACGGAAAGAGATTTCTGTGTGGACAATACTACATAGTTAAAAAGGGAATGTATACACTTGAAAGTCTTTTCATCCCTGCTTACACAAAGGTCATCTTGATGCATGAAGGCTATGGATATATTTGCTTTATTGCTGCATTCCATTTTCAGAGATGGAACTAACCAATTTACGTACATATAGAAAAGATCAACAGGTTAAAAAATGCTCTTTATCACATTGTGAACTCATCATGGTTTCTCTTCAATTTGTTGTTATAGTCACTACTTATAGGATCTTATATAGGATCTATATATTTATAGGATCTCAGCAACAAGGTCAGTTGTCAAAAAAAAACTATACAATTTTTGACAAGCGTACATCAAGCTATCAAGCTGAACTGTTTAGTTATCACAATTTTGTTATAAGGCTTAAAACACATCTCAGGATATTTCTTAACACACTTATTTTGCCTTTCCTGCTTATAATTGTATTACTTCCAATCACCTTATAGATTTAACATTCATCCACATAAATATTTTATTGAGCTCTTGCCTGTTATGTGCTAGGAATGTTAGATTCTGAGACTGCAAAGATAAATTGAACCCAGATCATATCCTGAAGTCCAGACCATTTGCTGATAGTGAAAATAACCAATAATTTATTGTTTGGGAGCCATTCTTCATCTACCAACATCAATGAAGTTGTTCCCTTGGTTAAAGCAATTGAAAATCTCCAATAACTCTGGTGTGTATGATTCAGAACATTGTTCCCACTATATAGAAGTTCATGGATAGCCATTTAGATTATTTTCATTCCTGTTGCTTGATCTATTGAAAGTTTTCTGGTTGGCATGCTTTGCACAACTCCTCCATGCCCATTACTATCTCCTAGTATAACTCTGTAGACCAGGTGACTAACATCAGTCTTATTCTTTATTCTTTGGAAATTACAACAGAAGCACCACCAATTTTGATTCCCAATCATACCATCAAAGGGTAGTGGAGAACTTCTTAAGGTCATCTAACTTGCATAACAGCTACCATAGCCCCCATCTACTGAAAATGTGAAATACTGGAGATGTTGACATGGATGTACAGACCTTAACACTATTTCCTATGTTTTTCTTCAATCTTTGTGCAGTGAGGGTCTATCAGCTAAGCCCTAAAGGTTTTCTCCACCCCATTTCTAAACCCTGTAATAGACATCACATCAAAAAGGACTTCTAGCACTCTTGTAGTTTGTGAAAAATTGGCCAACTCCTGTTTCCCACATTTAATCCTTTTTTTTTCCACATTTAATTCTATGTCCTCTTCAATACTCCTAACTTTTCCCACATTATTGACTGTCCCATTGTGACCTTCCTCTAGCCCTGCAGATCTAACACTCCGCACCAGTGTACCAGCTATAGCCCTGGGTTCTTTCTGGTTCCTCTATATCAAGCTGGCTTGATTGCACACACTTCCTGATGATTCCCATCTCCTGCTGGGCTGATCATGAACCACTGTAATTATTTTGCTCCATAGGAAACAGAGTATGTTCGATGGAGCAGAAATTCTGAGCGATGTTAATATTTTACTTGGAATAAATGCTTTTCAAAGTTAAAAAAATTTTTTTACAACAGGAATGAAACTGAATCTCAAGGAGGAAAATATAGACGTTATCTTCCAACGGTATTGAACGTGAGGACACCCTCCTTTTTTTGGACTGGTGTTGAGAGAATACTTTGTTTGGAAATGTTAATCATGTGGGCCTTTATACTCCGTAAGCTCATTATGGGTTTGATGATACTTGATTGACATTCTAGGTCCCTAATGATCCAGAAGGTTACCAGGATATTTTGACCAGCAGTGGGAAAGATAGAAATGCTGTGATAATTACTTCATCAGCTTTCTTTGACCTGAAAAACGAAACTTCTCAATCTTGAGAAGTTTTTTCATAATTAAGTTGAAGAAGAATTTTTATGGTCACCTGAGGAACATTTGCTAGTCCTTACTTGGATATCTTAGCAATCCTATTATCAGGTTCTCTGATCTCTATAGTACACTTATATAAAATATATGACTATGAACATACACACATTTCTAATGTCTTAAATAATTTCAGCGGATCTTATCCACAGTCCCACATATCATAATTCACATTAAAAACAAAAAGAACAATGACTAGTCCTTTGCATATTACAGCTAATCCCTTGATAAACTTTGTTGGGTCCAGAGTGTTTTGATAAAGATTTTTCTTCACACTATGACATTATGGTGAATAAACAAAGCACACTAGCTGTTTAATTTGAGAATGTAAACTCTATACATGGATAGATTTTAGTCAGAATGAGGATTTTGTTACTACAAGGACCATGATAATAAAGTAAAAATTTTCAAATCCATAAAATGTCACAGACCAGAGGAAAAGCAGATCTTTTCTTTAGGTTCTTCTCCTTCAATGCACTTAACATTGTTAAAAATCATTCAGTGTTTATTCTATCAAGTATACTGCTTTCTGGAAAACAACCAACTCAGAAAGTAGTTCAAAGGTTAGTTACAAGATAAACTAATAGCTATGCTAAGCTATTACTTTGTAGAGCTAAGAAAAAAATAAGCTATATTATTTCCACAATCTATATGGTCAGCTCCAGCAACAACCAAATCAATAATAAAACATTTTTATTTCAACTTCCCCCTGCTTTCCCCTCTCTGCTTCTGAAATTTTATCCCAACAGGGAAACCTCTTTGGAATATACCATAAATATAAAAAAGCAAGAGTGGACAATGTAATAAATGTTTTATTTTCATTTGTTAATAGATGGTGAAGTGCAGCTCACTTGTGGTTTGACCTTATGCTAGTACATGAACAACTTTTCTTAAATACAGCTTTCATATAACACCAGCCATCTCAAACTTCTGCACTCACCCCAAAGAAATAGATCTATACATGTACACACATGTATGCACGCAGTCATTGCAATATAATATTATTTCATAGATTTGTACATACCACAATTCAAATCATACAGTGCCAAACATTACAGTTACACGTATAAGTGGCTGATAAAATGCATTATCCCACAAATGTAGCCTTTAGACCAAGTCATCAGATACAATTTTTTGTTGTTTCATTACATATATTAATTTTAATAACAATTGGTAATAATCAATGATAAATATTGAATCTTTATTGCAATGATTTTCATCTGGGCTATACATCAAGAATATACTCAGATATTCAGATCTGATACGTTTGGAGGATGGTCCAGGCCACTGTCTTTTTTTTAAGTTCCAGATGTTACTGACACAAATTTCAGGTTAAAAACTCCTGACTTATTAAATGCTTTCTGTGTGCTGAGTCCTGTGCTAAGTGATTTACATTCATTAACTCATTGAATCTTCATAACTACATCGGGTAAGTTTTATTATTTCCATTTCACAGGTGAAGGTACTGACATATAGAGCAGGTAAATAACGTGTTCAAGGTCTCCCAGAGCTGGGATTTAAACCTAGATTGCATATATGTGTATGAAAGCAAATACATGATTCTGTATTTTTTATCACCTAATTCTTCAAATAAAGAAAAATAAGCCTAAGGCAAAACTAATATGGGTCAATGAAAATTCAAATTAAGATAGCACCTGAACTCCCCAAAAAGTCTCCTTCTGCAGGATCTGCCATAAACTACTGTGACCCTCCCCAGTCTACTCTCCACCATTTCAAATGTCATCATTTCAAAAAGCAAGCCGATTGAGCTACCAGTGCCCTGAGCTCTGCATTCCCTGGGATTGTGCTTCTCAGGTTTTCCCTATCCCTGTCATGGTGCTTAGGGCATGATGAGGCATCAACACGTTATCTGTTAAATAAATAAACGCCACAGATTTAGTCCCCTGTTTTCTCAACAAGTCCCATCTTCTGTCTCTGGATTCCTTTAGGGGATGTCCTGGTTCCTAACTCTAGTTCCTTCCTCAACTCCACCTCTCAGAACCTCCCTACTAGGCCCTCGGGCTCCTAGTGAGCACCTGTATCAAGCATGATCCTTCAGTCACAGGTTGAACCACCCACTCTCTGATCTCCCCCTAGGAACTCCAGACTGTTCTTTGAGCAGACCCCCAAGTCTGTTTTCTGACAGCCCGGCATACCCTGCCAGTGGCCAGAGTTTTGTCTTGTCTTCATCCAGAGGAGGATTGATCTTGGTGATGGTGCAAACAAAATGTATGTCTGGGGTCAAAGTGCAGACTGCCTTTTGGGATCTGCACCCCCAAGCAGACCCCCACGGCGCAGCGAGTGGGCCACACAGGGAAGCCGAGGCCCAGGGCCCAGGTTCCTCCGTGGCCTTTCAGACTACAATGCAGGACTGCACTTCAGTGTTCCTGTCCCCAGGTGCACTGTGCCAATACAATTCTTCCTTTAGGTTCTTCTGTCTCTCCTCACTGAGGGAACTCCAGAAATGGGATGACAGAAAGCAAAAGCCATTTATTTACATGGCTCTGAGTAAGGACTAAGCTGGAGGAAATGATGTGATTTAAGAGATCTCTTTTTCAGCCTGATTTAAATACAACTACTCAAACCGCCTAAAATGGTGTCTGTGAATTCGAGTTCATGGGGCACACTAAAGAATTAATCCTCTGTGACTTGCCTACATTTCAAGAGAAACAATAGCTTATCCTCAGAACTTGAAGAGAGATACACCTCAACAGAAGTCTCATAATGAATACATTAGAGCCTAACGTTTTAGGCCAAACCAAACATTTAATTTGAGGTATTTAAAAATACTAGGCATTACTCTAGTGAAGAAAGATTTTGATAATGATGGACAATATTAGTGTGGTTCCTCAACAAAGACTTTTGCTTCTTGCATACTATTATGATTGCATGGTAATCTTACCCAGCTAGTGTTTTCTTAATGTCCTGGGGAGGCTGATCATTGTAAATTACCTGTGACATCTCATTAATCCTCTTTTTCCTCACAAACGCATAATTAATGGTAACATTGACAATAATACACAAATTAGCTAAGTGACGCTTTATGGTGTTGGTTTTGATTAACGTCAGGAACCCAAAAATGACATTAATGTAATGCAGATCCCAAAAGGCAGTCTGCACTTTGACCCCAGACATACATTTTGTTTGCACCATCACCAAGATTAATCCTCCTCTGGATGAAGACAAGACAAAACTCTGGCCACTGGCAGGGTATGCCGGGCTGTCGGAAAACAAACTGCCTCCATTGCATTTGTTTAAGAAGGAAATCTTAATGCATAGAAAACAACAGCATAGTGTCATTTCCTATTGTCTAGTTAGGACAAAGATAAATGAGCAACTGTCATGATTTAGATCAACTGCTTCTCTGCTAACTTCTATTATTTGCTTATTTATGGAGCAGTGTTTAATTAAAAGTATACCTAGATGATACGAAGCACATGATTAAATGATTAGAATTCCTTCTGCTCTCACTGTAAATGGTTTTTGGAAATCAAAACGGATTTTTATATGCATTTCAACCTTCAGGACCTCTAAATGATACATTCTTACTGACCACAGAAGAGTAAAAAAAAAAAATCAATGCCTGAGAAAATATTCTTTGTCTTTGACTTGAGTAACAAAGTGAAAGCACTAAAAGGAATTTGGATAAACTTCTTTGCTTCAAAAGTGAGGCACCTTTGCTGAGAGTGAGGAGGCTGATTTAGAAACACTTTTTCCAAATTATAAAAGAGAAACAGACACTGTACTTAGTCACAGTATTGTCTATTGCTGCATCATAAACTTCTAAATTCAGGGTTAATCATGTGACTTTATTATGATCATGAACAGTTCCTTAATCACGATTTTCACAAATCCAAGTTGAGTACTGAATCTTTTTAACACTCGAAAGAGGTATAGTGTGCTAATTTTTAAAGATGCAACCTTCTATTTTCTTCCTAACAATTATTAATAGCTGAAAATTTTTAATGGTATGTCGTTTTCTGAAAATAATTACAATAGTCCTTTCTTGATTCGTTTGACATTTATTTATTTAGGCTATTTTTCAAAATGTTGTAAACCACAGCCCTGGCTAATGATCATATTCCATTTCAATAATGGAATAGGGAGAAAAGCCATATTTTCGTGCTATTTTTCTATCCACATAAATAACTACCATTTGGAGAATGCTTTATAGACAAAAATATATAATACATAAAGTGATGTTGTAAAATTTGAAATAAATCCACCCCAACTGGAAAGTAAAGATCACCAAAAGTATAAAAACACTGTGTATGTATTTGATTGAAAGAAGAGGAATTTGAATATCTTAACAGATGATTTTAGTTGCTATGGGTATACATTTTCATTTATAATACTCCTAATTTCCACTCTCCTCCCAAAAAATAAGAAAGCAGACTGCCTTACAACTGCTTGTCATAGCAGTTTAATTTTGAAAAATGCCTTGTCTGTCCCCACTTGCAATATATTTATCATATGACTTCGTTTATCTTTTTTTGTTGTTGTTGTTATTTAAAATTACAAAATAATCCACTGGAAGAGGCTTAGGTTTTTCTTTTTCTCTTGTTTAAACGTTATTTTAAAATCAAAAGCAGCCTATTTTTAAGAAGACTTATTAAGTGTTAGTTGCACCAACTTTCACCAGCACACAAACCTACTGGAAAGCAAACTGCAATTTAAGGGGCAACAGGGATTCCCATAGAAGTCATATTTTCAGTCAACCTAACTAAACTGTAAATCGAGATTATGACAATAAATTATTTTTTATTATTTTGTCAGGAGTAAGTACAGCACTGAATTTTGAAAGAGATTTGGGCTTAAGTCATATGTTAAATAGGTCGGGATAAACCAGTGCTAGAAGAAATTTAAACTGGCCCTATATTACATAGAAACCCAAATTAGGCACTCATCACTAAACTAATTAGTCATTGATAAATTTATTATAGAAATGCAATTCCTTTACACTGCAAAGCCTGAGGAATGAGATGATTGAAAGCTTCAAATTAAAAAAAAAATCGGTGACAATCTTTTCATCAGAGACATTGTTTATGACATGGTTTGAAGGTAGCTGTAGTAACATCTTTAAATGGTTAAAAACACTCATCAAGCTATAAAACTACTTTCTTAGATGAGTCCTCTGTAGCAAACTGTTTGAAACCTCCCAGAGTGCCTTCATTTGTATTTTTTCAGCAGTTACGATGAATATTACTCTTCGTCCAAATGTACAATTTTCACTTTTCGTTTTTATTCAGGTTCATAGGGAGCAAATGTGTCAAGCCATGATTTTATAGAAATCTCTTTTTCAGGTTTACATGTGGTACACTGAATTTTAATAAGCCCCAATAGATGTGCCAAGTTACTTTTTTTGTTGTTCTAAGAAATTACTCCACGCAAATAAAGAGGCTGCTGTGTGGGAAAGCATGTTTTCTTAAGTGTTTAATCGGACATTTCCATCCCACAAGACTTTGTAGATGTGTTTTTGCTTTGAAAACATATCTTATCAGGGTGGTTGGTGTAAAATTCTTGTCTGTTTTCTTACCTTTGAATTTGAGCTCTATTTATAAGGCTCAGCTGAATGATGTCTACAGCTAAGGAATTTCCTTACTAGGGAGTTTTACATGAACACGATTAATGAGAAAGCACCACGAGGCAAGGAGCAGGGTGTCAATTTAGGTTTCCTTTACAGGCTAACCTTATCAAAATGTTCCCCTTTACATAGGAGAAAAAGACGTGACAAAGTGGTTAACTATGTATCTGATTTTATCTTTCTGTCACTTTCCTCTTGATAGGATATCTTTTCAGAATAAACAAAAGGAGATGAATTCTTCATTCCCTATTTGTATATGCAAGTGAAATGGGGTCCCTCTCCCTGTGGAAAGCACTGGCCTTTCTCACATGGAACAAACTGCTGGAGAAACTTGGTTTAGACGAAATGCAAATATTTAATTCTTGAATCTATATTTTGAAATATAACATGGTATTTTTCCATAAATCTATGTGCAATGACATATTTCATAACATTACATAAGGTTTTCCATGCATTTTTATTCATGGAAGAACAGTTTGCAGAAAATCACAACATTGTACTATTCATCTCCAGTGAGTTAATTTTCACTTTAATGTGAATATACAATTTATGGAAAAATAATAGTTATTTAGGCAGAGCAGCACTTACCTGTTGCTGTGTGAAAATTTCTACCCTCAAAAATGTGCTTTTACTTCAGTTATTATTAGTAGGCTATACCAATGCCTAAAAATTTTTATAAACAGAACCTTAAATCTGCGTTTTGGTTGAGGACTTCCCTTTTTTAGACAACTGAAAATGAAACAGCACGACCTAAAGTCCAAAGAGCATTCTTAGACATGCCTCGACTTTGGTTTTTTGGTAACTGCCCTATGGAGACTGTCCTTTATTAAGACTCTTAATGAGTGTTCTGCCTGTATTTTTCTACCGAGGATGTCAAATAAGGTTTGAAAGCAAATGTAAACTGTAATGCAAGTGACACACACTAAAAATAGCCCTATAAATCTGTTCATTTTGTTTAGATAATCTCCAGAGTTGTAAAAAGTAGGACTGCTCGGCTTTATTATTTGTTTTGGAAACACTAATTCTGTAGAGAATAGGCCACTGATAATGCTATATTACATTAGAGAAGATTTATTGACTGTCTCTAGATTTAATTTTTTTTAAAAAAGATATTTTTTCTGCCCCCATTTTCCAAATAATCTACAAGATAATTAACTGAATGGAATCTACAATGGCAAAGAAATTTGCCCATTTATTCATTGAACTAAGATTTTGAAAGAATCACATTTATCTAAAATGAAATTAATTAAATTTTCTAATGGAATTCTCATCCCTATTAACCTGTCAAATACGTTGTTTCCAGTGTTTCCAATGACAGAGTAACAATATTTATTATCCAACATACCATGAGTTTTTAAAAATAACTCCAGGAGAACATTTTTAGAACATTTACATGCTGAATAGACAACTAAAAAAAAAAGAAAATCAGACATTTCTCTGCGAAAAATAGCTATTGTAACTTACAGTGTTTGATGGAGGATGTATTTTTAGGAAACCATAAAATTTGAATTTGAGATATTGAGTGGTGGGGTAAAATTGAAGGCGGGAGCATGAGGTCTCTCATATGTTAAGGAGGTTTAAAAAAAGTGGCTTATCTTGAGAAAAAGTTTAGGCGTTTAAACTCTTCCATTTCCCTTTCCACATGATAGTCAATAGGATTTCTTGGATTGGTTGGATGGCTTTGCACTTAAGCCGAGATTGATTGCAATCTAAGGCTTTGTTTTTGGATATCTTATCCCAATGGAGGCATGCATAAACAGACAAAATGACTAAATTGGGCAGTGATCTGACCTTTCAGAAGAGAGGCAGTTAAAAAACGACACCAACTTTTCTTTGAAGAAACAAGAATATTGTCATTTAACAGAACCTTACAGTTTAGTTATTTTTCTTCCACACGGCCAAACTGAACACTGAATTACTAAGAAATAGGAGTTTCCAGGGTTTTGGGCCTCCTTTCCCCCCTAGAACACTTCCCCCCATCCCCAAGTTCAGAAAGAAAAAAGTGTTGCTATTCATGTGATAATTGTCAAAACCATGATAAGTGCCAAACAAGGCAGTGCCAAGAAATCATTAGTTCAGTATACGTCTCGGATTCCTGTAATGTTCAGTTAATGGGCCAGATTTCACCAGACCTTTTTTTCTTGTAAATTCTTCTGGGTTTGTTTTTAGCCATCTTTTAAAAGAATCGTGTAAGCCAGCCTTACAGTGATTCTGCATGAGTTAAAATTAAATATTAAAAAACCTGAAATATTGTTTTTGACAAATTTTTACATTCCATTCTCATTACATATATTTTGGCATGCTAATTTAGAAAACCAAAATGCTGCACTGAAAAATTTACTGGCCCCATATCAGAGCTGAACAGTATATCTCAAACACATAAAACATAGAAGGAAGATAAGATAACCAAACCATCTTTAAATCTTAAAAATCATTCTGATTCACGTAAAAAGAAAGTTAACATCCAGAAAAATTTAGGAATATGTTTTAATCTTTTTTTAGTCCTCATGGTATATGTTGATGCAAAATCTTTTCCATAAGTGAATTACATCTAATGCTTCAAATACATACAGTTTTATTGTATCTTTCTAAATAGTTCATAGAAAAATGTCACCATGAAATTAGCAAATATGACAATGATAGTAACCAACCAGGACTTTGAAAAGCAAAGGAAAAGGAATAGAACAATTTTTGTTTGTAAACCTATTGACATAAATAGTCTGACCTGTCACAAATTACCTTTCAGCTACCGTATGTTATGTATAGAACAGTCAAAACTGATAACATTTTGCTTTCATCAGTTTTGTGTTAAATTCTGAAAACCTGAAATGTTTATTGTGGTGAGATAACACAATGAATCTAGATAGCATGCACTCCCTGTACATGTTTACTAGAGTAAAAATTCATAAATGGAAAACTGTTTGGACTAAACAACAGGGTTATAGCTTCTAAAAGGCAGCTCATGGGTTGTTTAATAGTATTTTAAATGTCTGCTAATGAGAGTCACAAAAAAAGCACAGAAGAGTAGAGAATTGGTTCCAGAGGCGATCACACAGTAGTCAAGAAGATTAACATGCCGCTAGGGGACAGCAGAAAGTCACAGAATGAGGCAGTGCCAGAGAGACCAGAACAAAAGGCTTTTCTTTGTCGAGAGTGAGAGAGAGAGAGAGAGAGAGAGAGAGAGAGAGGGACACTAAGATGTATTTCCAAACCAAAATCTTTTACAAGTGAAGTGTTTGTAACTATATTTTTAAAAAGCAGTAAAAAATATTTGCAGAGATCTATTTTTAGATTGCTAAGATCTGTGTACCAGAATGTTATAAAATATACATAACTATCATCTTGGCAAAATAAATTCAAATATGGACTATTCTATTTTCTGCAGTTGAGAGTGAAGGAAAGTTTTAAACATCAGAAAAAAAACGTGAGTTGCAAAACACATTAGACTGAACCTATCAATGACAAAATACAGCTGAGAAATACTGAAAATTTGTTCAACAAAGCTAAACATATGGAGAATCTATTCCATTTTCAAAGAGTGACTATCCAAAAAAATAAAAGTAACTAGAAAATTGATCAAACTAACCAAATATTCTACAAATCAAGCTGCTTACCCAGACCCACAATATATTCATAATTTTTAAGCCCAATTTTGATTATTGGTTTGAGTTGCAGTCGTAGTTCCAGGGGACTGGAAATCTTAACCTCTGCAATTATTTTAAAAGCTAATGCACATCCTTTAACAATTCAACTCACTGAAATGGTCATTTATACTTCTATATTTATACGCCTAAGCATCATTTTAAGTGCAATAGATTCTGCAATCCCAGGTGATTTACCTATAAAGCAACATTTGTTTCAAATCTTAGACTCTAAATTTCTTAGACTCTAAATTCATGGATCACTATTCCTTTGTTTGATCTGCTTAATCCTGGATCACTGAATACTCAGTTAATATATATCCTATGATAAAGATGTTGATAACTTTTGCAATCATTTTTCTCGGTTCTAGTATTGCTTCTTGAATTCTATCTATTCTTTATTCTTGTTTTGTTTAATATATATATACCATTTCTTACCACACAATCACAATTTTCTCATATGTCATAAGATCAAAAGGCTGAAAAGAGTTTAAGAAGTTATTTAGTTCATTTCCCCATTATTATTTTTAAACTGTTCATTAAATATTGCAAATGTTTGTCAGTCCTGTGTTTGTTATTCAGGAACCAATATGTCAAGCAAAGAATTTTTTTTTAATTACTAGTAGCTGGTATATATTGTACACATAGATACTTAGAATTCTTTTCCCAGCACCAAAACAAAATTTTAATTAAAATTGTACATTTGTTTCCAAATACATGCCGTACCCTTGAGTTTTCATTGTTTTATCTTTACCTGTTTAATCTTCTCCTTTTTTCTGTAACGTACTTTCCCTTCTGGTCAAGTATTCTGTCTCTTACACACTTCTAGAATTTAGTATTTCTTTTTTCCCAGAGGGCCTTTATCCCTAGATCACAAGTATTCATTCTTTGTCTCCTTTTCCCCATAGGTTCTGGTTTTATAGATTGTATTCTCTCTTTTTATTCTGCAGTTTGGACTGACTCCAAAACAATAATCATAATAATTCCCTCAACACATTCTAAATCCTGAGGATCCTTTCTCTGCACTCCCCCCAAGGTAGAGAAGATCTTCCTAACATCTTGCCTAAATCCTGTCTCCTGCATTTAAGACCCTGCTGTCTTGTACTATCCTCAGAGGAAACAGAGACCAGCTGTTCACTCTACCTGCAAAGGACTGTGTTCCTTCATGAACTTGAAGACTGCTATTAATTCCCTCCAAGTCTTTTCTTCTCCAGACTAAACAAGGCCAGTTCCTTTACCCTTGTTTCATTGAGACTGTTTCCCAAGCCTTTAGTTATTTTGCTGCTTCCTCTGGACCTCCTCCAAATTCTGCACATTCAGCTTAAGTGGTAGGATCCTAAAGGACACAGTGTGATAACAAGGAACTGATTAATAATACGTATAATGTAGATGATTATTTATGTTCCCTAAATTCTTCAGTGACTATCAGTATTTTGTGTATGAAAATCAGGGCTCTGTTTTTAACCCATAATTGGCTTGTGATCCACTATGGCCTCCTGTATCTTTTCTCTTACTTATGATTGAACAAACGTCTCCTTTCTTATACTTAAAGTTTTTTTTTTTTCTCTCCACTAGCTAATTGCTTTTACGTTTTACCAATAACCCTCACTCTATTTTTTCTACTTGCTTCTTAACTATTCTCTCTTACTTTGGTTGTTGTCTCTTGCTTAAATTCAGATCACAGTATCTTGCATAACTATCAAATTCTCAACAATTTATTTATAGTGCAAAAATAATTGAAATAATTCTTTGTGTGTTTGATTTCCTTAAGCAGACTCTTAATAAGTAAGATTAGTGAGTTTTGAAGAAGGAACAATATCTGGAAAAGATTAATGTTACACTAAAAGCTAGATAATTGTTCCTTTCAAACAGGAAGACTTGGTTAATGCAGCAAGTGTGAAAGAAAGAGAGAAGAGAGGGTGTTTGCATAAGTTAACTTCTGGAACGCTGGAAGCATTTGGCCTTTACTCCTTTCTTACCTCAGAAAACACCTGAGGTCTGTGATTTCCCTCACAACTGCACACTCTGTCATGTTGGATACTTTATGTGCCTACATAGAGAGATAAAGAAGATAGATATGAATAAAATTATATCTAATCTCTCCCATCCCTAACACCTGTGAATAACAGTTATCTTTCAGGACGTTCACCTTGTAGAGTAGGTTATAACACTTAGAAATTATATTAAGTGTTTAGTCTAGAGAGAAAAAGCTATGGAATAATTCTGCAAATTCTGAGTAGTTTGCATTGTGGGCCACTGATGACTAAAATGATCAGTAATAATGAACAAATCAGAGTAAAAAGTACTACGTAATTCTGTTATTGCCCAAATATTGTGCTGTGAAAGGAAAGAAAAAAATTTCACAATTATACAGGTTTAATAGAAAAGTATGACTTCATAACCTGATATTCAATACCAGTCATCTAACATAAAAGAACAAAGTTACCTCTGCAAAATGATTATTTTTTAATTTGTGCTAAATCACAAACTTTTTTTAAAAAGAGATTCCCAAGAAATAGAAAACTATTCACATTGTATTACCCATTCGTCTCCAATCTAACCTTTACCCAAAACAAAGGAGGAGGGAGGAGGGAAAGAAATAAAGTAAAAAAAATATAACCTTCAAAATTTTATTCTCACCCAGAGGTTAGCCTATAAAAAGAAGGCTCTCCAGCATAGACAGTCCAGGACTCTATCGTTTCCAGCGCCTGCATTCAAGTTGCTGAAATTGCAAAGAAAAGTTAACTCTATTTAACACATGTCTAGTGCATAGAAGCCCTTTTATTGTTTCTTAAACCCTAGAGTTACCTTCATGAAGAAAATACTACCTTCAAGGAAGAAGACAAAAGTAAAGGTCCCCCTCTGTCATTTGTAATTGTAATTTCAATTTACAAAAAATAAAAAGTAAAATAAATAAAACCTTTGGGACAGTACGATAGCTGTCATTTGGCACAGCGTGAATTTAGCCAGACTGTTTACTTACATAGGAGTCTTATCTGAAGGTCAGAAATGTAATCACAAACTAACTAAATACAAAGGGAAACCAGTGAAAGGGGAAATAATCCAATCTCAAAATGTCCTACTTACACCATTTACAGTTTGTTGTTTGAGAACTTGTAAAATTATTATTTATCTGGAAATAATTAGAGCTTTAGAAAAAAAAATACCCTAATGTAAAAATCTCCATAATGAACTCTGTAGAATACTTAAAAGTGAAAAGAGGTGCATAAGCACACTGTAGATTCACTGCAATGGACGGGGCACAGAGCTTTCTAACAGGCTCATTTATGGGTGGCGTGTGCAGAGGAGAGGTGTAAGGAGCCTCTGACTCCTTCATTGTCACTTGAATGGACAGACACCTTGGCTGGAAAACATCAGGGACTCTTTGCTATTTGTTTCCTTTTTCTCTGTCTAGCATTTTCTTTTCTGATCAGCTTTCTAAACATTATCCCTTTCTCTCTCAAGCTCTACAGTCTACCTTGTCTCATTCTCTCTCTCTCTAGGTTCAGTAACTCTCTTTTCCTATGTAACGATTACATTTGTTATGTTAAATTCTATTTATATTTTACCTTCCTAATGCCCCATCTTTATTTCCCTCTCTCTAAACCATTTCTGTCTTTCTATCTCTTTCTCCTTTAGGCCCTCTCTGTCCCCTGCAACGTTTTCTCTTATTCTGTCACCTCAGGGTGCAGCTGACTTCACTGCTCTTTTTCCTGTCACTCTGGGACACTCCTCAGGAGCAGATCTCTTTTTCACTTCTCTTTCCACATGGTCCGTGCATGCATTTGGAAGGATGACTTATGCCTTGAGTTGGCGTTAGGCAAGGGGGTCATAATACCCAAGGAAATGCAAAATGTCTCAAGAAGAGTAGATTTTTCAAAATGTTTTATTTTAATGGAGAGTACCAGAAGATGCAAAAATTAAAAAGTAATACCCATAAAATATAATCCCTCTGTGTTTCAAACACACTGCCTTTATATCCTGCAGGTGTTCTTTAAGACCAAGTTGAAGCACATTCATTTAAAAGATCTCTTGCTACTTTATTTTTACTTTTCATTTCCCAAAAGGTTTTAAGTGATTTCTTCAGCACAATTTACTAAAAGGAAGATAGGTGCATTTGTCTACTGAATCTGAATATCTTGGTTTGGCTCCAACAGAATGTATTTTAACAAGTCTGTTCTTAGTAGAGACACAGTTTAAGTAACCTGTGCATTTCATTTGTAAATAATTTATTATTGAATACAAATGGCTACACTTTCTAACATGTCAAAATCAACAGGGGGCAGGGCTGGGTATAAGAGTTCACTATTAGCCAACTACGTTTTTGTCAAGATTGTATGCAAGGCATAGTTAATATTTAATTTAACTTATAACACTGAAAGACTCTGGCATGTAACTCATTGCCATGATATACAAAGCTGAGTACACTGTGTCTTCCTCTTTTGGTGAAAAGAAAAATGTTTAAATTTCCCACCAGTGAAGCAATCTGAGAAACTGGGTAACTTTTAACATGTTTTTTAATCCCAACTTTAAAAGAAACAATGAGCATTTATATGTATATTCAGCAATGATTGCGATACCACCCACTTCCCCCAAAAAGCTCTGATGGGTTTTCAATCTTTGGATCCCCCCAACATACTCTAGGAGACTAGAGAACAATCGGTGGGTTTCACGTAGCACCTGATTGATATTTCCAGGGTGTGAAAGCCTCCACTGGCAGATTAGGCTGATATTGCATATTCAAACACGTACAATGATATATTTGTCATTGCTATTGACCTTTATCTCTCCAGTTTCCTGACAACCTTCTACAGTTATTGACATTACAAATACCAGCAACAACGTGCAGGGCAAAGTATAACCTTTCATTTACCTTCATGTCCCTCAAATGACTCGTGTAGGTAGTTTCAACAAAAGCAGCAAACAATGATACTGTTGATTTTTTTTCCTCTTAACTTGCTAAAATGTTTTCCGTTTTCCTCTTGTTCTCAGAAAATCATGCCAATAACTCTCTACAAGGGAAATGATTTCAAATGAATACAGGTAATTAGAAGTGTCAAGAAATCAGCAAAGTAGGGTGTCTGCCATCATTTCTTGGAAAGAATGCCAGATTCCCTTTCAAAAAGGTCTTTGTCATTTTTTAATAGAAGGTAATTAATGTAAACTACAGTAAAATGTACAGGATCCCAGTCGCTTGTCTTTCTTGCCATAGAAATGGGACCATAAAGATGTTTTGATATCTAGAAACAATCTTCTGAGGTTATTTTAACATGACTTTTAATTACAAAAGTAGTCCTTTTAGTCTTTTCATTTTAAAAGAAAAAGGATTTAGAACGGGCACATTTATTAGGAGACAAAAGATAGAAAGTTTTACAAGGAAAAATTATCTGGAAAGTGAAACAACAGGATTTTATAAAGCTGACAAGAGTTAAGGATGCAGTAAATTAGCCTATATCTCAAATGTTTCCAACAGTAAGAGAAATAATGCATAACATCCTAGTGAAGGTAATTATACACTTTTGACACTATGATACCTTGGACACAATTAGATCTCTTTTTTTCTCTAAGTCTATACCAAATTGACTATTTAGCTTTATTAAAGCCACCTCTTCATGAGATCAGTGACAAGTGGCTCATAGGTATTTATTAAACATGAGAATTTTTAGGGCTGTTCCATTCTTTTGCAGATGAGGGTGAAATTTAAGCCAATTTTGAGATTATCTGAAGGTCATAATTATGAAGGTCATAATTTCCTACTATAAGCTATACGAATGGAATAATCCTTCCAAGATTAAGTTTCTACATGTATGTACATATGAAATTATTCTCATTTTACCTCTTGGTTCCCAAGAAACAGTAATATTCCCTCATTTAAGGTTTCATTATCTTGGGATAGCAAAAAAGTCTTAATCACAACAAATATATCCTAAAACCTTGAAATTTGAAATTAAAGTTACGAGGCTATTTCAGTATTGATGACTTTAACATTGAAACATTAATTAATTGGGGATTATGATAATAGTGCACATAAGCACTCAATAAGTATGACCGGGCTTTCCTGGTGGCGCAGTGGTTGAGAGTCCGCCTGCCAATGCAGCGGACGCGGGTTCGTGCCGCGGTCCGGGAAGATCCCACATGCCGCAGAACGGCTGGGCCCGTGAGCCATGGCCGCTGAGCCTGCGCGTCCGGAGCCTGTGCTCCGCAAAGGGAGAGGCCACAACAGTGAGAGGCCCGCGTACCACACACACAAAAAATAAATAAGTATGACCATTATTATCTATTACTGGGAATAAAATGGACTGGAGAAAAAATATAGCCAAACTCTTACAACAAATCTTTGTCAATGCAACAAGTAGAATAACATCTTGTTTTTCCACAAACCTCTATACTGAGGTTGTTCTCCTTCATGGAACTCACACCACTCATCAAACAAACCAAAGAAAAGCACTGAACTGTAATTGATGAGCTAATCATATGCTATTCCATTTACCAATAATGTGCTTCTGTGAATCATGATTTAGTGTATTTTTGTTTATAAACCAGTCAAATTTTCAGAGTGGATGAATCTGGCCATTTTAGGGAAGAGACTACGTTTCATACAAGCATAATTTTTAAAGTCTGGCATTAAACTAATATATAAAAGGTAGTGCAAAATGCCACAGATTCATTTACAATAGATATTACCCCAAAGGTGGGAGAAGTAGCAAAGTAGTAATGAAGATTGAGTCTAGGAAATGTGGCTTGGTTGATATACTCAGATTGATCAAGGCCCAGGCAAGATTTACAAGTGATGGACCCAAGCTTTAACCACCACACAGAAGAAATAATCGGAGTCTATTTTAGTTACTAAAGTTCAATTCAAAAGCTGAAGTGAATTCACTATATTATGAAAGAAACACAGTCAAAAATACAGAACACAGTCAGAAAAATTGACAGAGAAGGTAGAAAAAGTTGCTTCCAAGCAGCACATTAGCATCAAGGAAGAGAAAGCTGGACTGCCTCAAGTACCTGGATTCAGCTGATGGTTCTTTCTCACTTATATGACTCTGTTTTTTTTAGCCCCAGGATAGTGGGTGGTCAGGAAAGTAGCCATTGATGGCAGGATCATTTCAAGCTGTGTTGCCTCATCCTCCAAATCATATAATCTCAGCTCAGAGCCCTGACTCAATATTTTCTCAGAGCCTGTTGTCCTAAAACCCTTCCCAGAATCAAAGGAGTTTGGAAGAGTCATTTGAAACACCATATTCCAAGTGTAATGGAATTTGAAACACCATATTCCTAAACCAGTTGTAACTGGTTTATCTTTCACTCCTTCCCCTCCTTCCTTACTTGTAAATAAGAAATTCCATTCTCATTATTGCCCTCCAGCCAGACAGTGAAGATGAGTCATTTCTTTTGTTATTAATGGTATAGTATATTGTGTATGGCCTTAAAAAGCAGATGAAACTATTGGTTCATCACTGTCAAAAATAATAGCAAAATATTAACCATGTTCAAATCAAAGATTACTGGTTTCATCATTCCTTGTTGTTCAAATGTGTAATTGTAGGCAGGGCTGGTATTCAGCCAGGGAGTAATAGAACAGGCCATGTTGGTTGTTAAAATAATGAAATACTATTATCCACAGTCACAGACCACTAACTGCTCTTACCCCTCAAAGACTGACCATGCTCCTAGCAGCCTAGCTTCTCATCCCCAAAATAACTACCCTAAGCTAATTCAAGTAATGCGTTTATAGCAACAGGTTCTCCAGCACCCTCAGCGATATGACTGATGTCTTATTGGTTTGTGCTCTTACCATATCAGTTATTCAATATTTTTATAATTACCCCTGATTCCAGCTCCTCCCTCCACCCAATGGGTTAATTTGTTAACCCTCTTGAGCATGTATTTTGCAGATGGTAAACTTATTCTATAAAAGCCACACTTACGTTTTCAGAGCTGATTCAGCTCATTGATAAAATCTACCCTTAAATTTTCTAGTCAAATTCTATCTTCCACACTGTTTGTATGTGTCCTTGTATCTGAGTAGAATCAGAGATATTTTAGAGATTAGCTTTAGCACAGCTCAGATGCACCTCTGCAGCCCTTCTCTGCATAGAGGTAGGATGACACTCTATTTGAATGAGAAGTTTTATCAGGCTCATTAATTTTCATAATAGAATACCAGCTTTACCACCTACAAGTCTGATACCTAAAATATACAGCTCTCACTTCAATAATCAGCAATTTAAATATTATTGTGGGTCTATTATGGACTAGGCACTTGGCAACATATAATATCCATGCTTACAGGATGGATATTATATGTACAGGGAATTCAATTTTTAAATGAGTTCAATCCAACTCTGCCAAAGCATGGTCAAGACAACCTATATTTGAGAAAGTTTAAAAAATATACTGACTATCCATATCTCTCTGATTCTCTAAAATCTATTCCAGATTCTACTTTAAACAATAGAAACCAGTGGAGCTGGACTATATTAATTTGGCACTCTATAAAAATGCTTTTATTAAATTAGCAAGCGTTATTGGAATTCAATATAAGAGATAGTACAATGAAAATCTTTTTGTGCATCTTTCCTAAATAAATTATCCAACATGTTACCCATCTTACCCCCAAATTTATATCTCAAATCCAGACCAGTCTGAACCTAGTTTTATAACAACCTCTGATGTCTCCACTACCTCAAAGGCACCTGAAATTCAACATTTGTAATACTCAACTGATTATTTCCCCTCCAATCTGGTCGTCTTTCAGGGATTCCCTGTCTCAACACCTTGATCCATCCAGAAGGGGCAAATTTGACACTTGAGAGTAATCCTTGACCCCTCACTCTCCTTCACCCTCATATTAAATCTATTGCCAAAGCTAATTAATTTAACCCCCTAAATATCTCTCAAACCTCTCTGCTTTTAACCATCTCTACACTATCATCTTTTACTTAGACACCATAATGGCCACCAAAATGGCCCTCCACTTCCACCTTGAATACCCTCTTCTCTCTGCACTGCAAAGTGATGTTGTCCAAAGGTAAATCTGATTATCTTCTTTCTCTGCTTAGAAATCTTCAAATATCCCTGAGTCTCTCAGGCCTGCAAAGCCCTGCTTCAGTGGCCCCAGTATGCGTAGATCTCCATTACCTTCTCATGCAGGATTCCCCCTCCCCTTACGACAAAGACTCCAGCCACACTGCCTGAATTGCAGTTCCTCTATTCTCCTTCCTGCCCCAGAGTCTTTGGACACACTGTTCCCTTTGTCCCCTCCTACCCTTTCTCCTAGATCAGTGCCTCTCAAACCTTAATGTTCGAAGGAATTACCTGTGTATCTAGTTAAAACAGAAGCAGACTCTCATTCGGTAGGTCCAAGCTAGAGCCTAAGATTCTGCATCTCTGAGAAGCTCCCAGCTGGTGCCAGTGCTGTTGGTCCACGGGCAGCACTTGGAAAGCAAGGACCTAAATAGCTTCTGCGTATCCTTAAGATTTCAGCTCTATCATCCCTTCTTTAGGAAAGCCTTTCCTAACCCCAACTCTAGTTTGTATAATTTTGTTATATGCTGTCATAGAACTACGCTCCTTTCCACATAGCAATGATCTCACTTTGTAATTACTTTGTAATTACAAACTAATACAAGGATTCATTGCTATTTCTCCACTACTGTAGTTTCCACTGGGAGCACCACTGAATCCTCAGTGACTAGCATAATACTAAGGCCATATAAGGCATTCAATAAATAGTTGTTGAATGAATGACAAAAAGGGAGAAGGAAAGATTCATGTCATAAATTGCTAGAATTTAGTATCAGAATAAAGTTTGAAGTTTGTTCCTGCTGAGGAATATGTAAATATTTCCTTTTATTAAATGACAGCCTTGTAACCCATCACATTTTCCTTTTTTGCCTTATCTGTGGGAACTGTTACTAAATTTACTGTTATATTGCAGTAATCAGTTTAGCACAGGTTTTAGTTTTTTAAATTACAATAATTTCACCTCCATTTTTCTATATTTATGATCCCTTGTTTTATCCTGATTTTTTTTTTTTTTTTTTTTGTGGTACGCAGGCCTCTCACTGTTGTGGCCTCTTCCGTTGCGGAGCACAGGCTCCGGACGCGCAGGCTCAGCGGCCATGGCTCACGGGCCCAGCCGCTCCGTGGCATGTGGGATCTTCCCGGACCGGGGCACGAACCCGTGTCCCCTGCATCGACAGGCAGACTCGCAACCACTGCGCCACCAGGGAAGCCCTATCCTGATTTTTAACTGTCTTGTATGTTGACGTTTGATGGTAAGCTGCATCAAGTTATTTTTTAAATAGTGAAGTAAAATTACTTTAAAAATTGTAAATGAAGATACTTGATACCTTAGTAGTTACAGACTCTAGGTAAAGAACCTGGACTCTGGAGTCCAACAGTTGGTATCTGAATCCTGACTTCCTGACTTACAACAGTGTGGCTTGGATAAGTTACTTACACTTAGTTATTTATTAGTTAATATTTCTATCCCTGTTAAAAAGCACAGTTAGCAGATGAAAAATGTTCCCAAATTGAGTTGCCACTAATTTCAGATTGTGAAATTAGAGTACTCCATTGGTTAAAACTTCGGAAACTTATAGTAGGCATAAAATTGGGGCAGGCATCAGTGAGACTCTATAAAGGCAGTTATGATCCTAAGGAAAGACTTGAGGTCTCTATAAAGATAGAATAATATTGCCTCATGTTCAAATAATATTAGACACAGTGTGATTAATTGATTGGAACAAAGTCATAAAGCCAGCCGGTGGTGAAAGTACACATCTGTCAACATAGACCTCAGAACTAATTCCTATTCCACAGTTTTGATTCCTCAATGGTAGCATGATATCAACATTAAATACCTAGATATCAAGAAGAGCATTTTAAAAGTTGAAAGTAAACTTTACAGCATAATAAACAAAGTTGGACAAATCATATTGAAAATACTGTCCACAACTAAGGATGCCATAAAAGGCTCATATGATGTACTGCAACTGAATAGAAATGTTGCCCTCAGGGAAGCTTCTATTTAAAAAATTCAGTGTGTGCTGTATTCCCTATGTGTAAAAAGTATTTAAGCTTAACTGCAACTTAAAAGTTAATTGATAATCAATATAAAACGTAACATCAAGGGCAAAATTCAGCTTCTAAATGAATATATAGAGGGGGCTTATTGTCTTCAAATAGAGGCCAGGTGGGTGCTACTGGGAACAAAAGTGACTTTGGATATGAGGACACCATTTTATAAAGGCCCCACATGAGGTTGTAAGTGGACCTATTTTATTATTTTTATTTTTATTTTTTTGTGGTATGCGGGCCTCCCTCTGCCGTGGCCTCTTCCGTTGCGGAGCACAGGCTCCGGACGCGCAGGCTCAGCGGCCATGGCTCACGGGCCCAGCCGCTCCGCGGCATGTGGGATCCCCCCAGACCGGGGCGCGAACCCGGTTCCCCTGCATCGGCAGGCGGACGCGCAACCACTGCGCCACCAGGGAAGCCCTAAGTGGACCTATTTTAAACAGCCCATTGTAGATGCAAGAGGAGAGGTTTAAAAGGATGAAAAAAAGAAGGGAGGTGAGAAAATATATATTTCCAGTCTATTAACAAATGTTAATTTAGTGGCAGTGTAGTCAGGTTTTTGTGTACATTTTTATTTCAGTGGTACCAGATGAAAAGAAGCAAGTTCTTTACAGTAAAATCTCAAAGTAGTCAAAAAGTCTCTTGGGGTATTAAGGAGTTTGTCTCACGTTTTATTTTTCAGTTTTACATCTGTAATTCATGAGTCTCCAAATAGGATGCAAAAGAGACTTAAGGAAAGAGAAAATATTGATTTTAGTCTGAGAATATATCAAACCCCAAAGCTGAAATTAAAATCCAGAGTAATTGATGCTCATAAGTAAAGAGGTACTAAAGCCCCCTATGGAACGAAATCAACTGAGTTGCACTTACCTCCCATAAACGCCCGACAACTCGATAGGTATTTAACTGAATTCAAATGTTTCTTGTCGTTATCTTTCATTCCCCAGTTGAGCCTCTTCAGCAAACATTTGTGGGATAAGCAGGACTTTCCTTTCTTTCTGTGTTTTAAGACTCCCGGGTTGTGTAGTACGGACTTATTCTTTTAAAGTTCAATTCCATTCAAATCAGTAGGAGAGACACATTGCCTTATGTGTGATGGAACTTTTAAAACCATGTATATTGCTTTTACAAACACGTACATCACTGCAAACCAGAAGAATCCCATATAAAAGAAAAATTTCCCTTGGAAAGAGAAAAAATATGGCTAATTTCTGATTTAAAAAAATGATATTCCACCTTCCAAAAAAAAAAGTGCATAGCTGTGGGAACATAAAATACATTTTAAGGGCTGAAGTGTAAGAAAACCCTCTGTCATGAAGACATCCAAATATCTTTTGAACTATTTACGCCATATGTGTCCCAATAAGGCTCTTTTCTGATTAAATAATGACAAGTAAGTGGAACCAAAGATGGCTTCAAAGACCCTTGAATCTTTACACAGCTTTTTGTAATTTTGCAAGTGTAAAATTTAGCTATCATTATACAAATGTTCTAAAGCATAATTTTCTTGGTCTGTGAAATATGTCTAGGAACAAGATGCTGTGCCCATAGTAGGCACTCAAAAAATATGAACAAACAAATTAGTAGCAAATGAATGCTTAGGAAAGCAATCCTTATAAAATACATGTTATCTTTTTTAAAAATTCTGAGGACAAATTTAATTACTTGAAAACAGTAATTATGAACTTAAGGTGGACAGCCACTTCTTAAAGAAAATTTATTGAGAGCTAACAGAGTACAACAATAGGGTAATGGCCAAAAATATGTGGAATACACAAAGAGGGAGGAAGTGTACAGCCATTAAAATTCTGAATAGCTGGTAGTGATGTGGGAAAATATTTATAATAAAATGTTAAGTGAAAAAAGCAGGAAAAGCTACATACGCAGTAAAATGCGAATGCTTTCATACACATAGAAAACAAAACTGGTATTAAATGTGCAAAAAATTAATAGTGGATATCTCTAGGTAATGGGATTATAAATGTTTAGTTTCAATTTTTGATGAAAATGCCTTATCAATGAGTATATAAGACTTTTAAATTCAGAATAAAAAGACATCTTTTGAATGGCAAATAAGGGTGCTGTAATGTTCTAATACCTTTCAAGATCTAAAATTCCTCTTAAAAAAATGTGACTGGTTAAGCAGTGTTACAAAACCCATGGGTTATTCATGGATTCAGCTGCACCACCCCTCCCAGAGAGCCCAGGCGTGGTAAGCGTCAACATCTAGATGAGATCATGATGCCTTGAACTCCCCAGGCAAAAAGGAGGAAGGATACCAAAAGAAAAACTTCATTATTGTTGAAATAAAACTAGGGGAGACAAATCCAGAGCTCCAGGGACACTTTAGATACCATAAACTTTAGGTTTCTACTCCATAATAATATTCCAAGCCAATCATCCAGATACTTTATTCTAATATATAAGAATGTAACAGTCTAACCCCTGGTATCATAGATTTTCAGGAACTGATGGAAGCTAAAAGGGCCATCTGGTATGGCAGTTGACCTGATGCTTGCCATCCAAGGGTCAGCGTTACTATCAAACAAATGACTAGGTCTAGACAATCTTCTAGAAAATTTGCTACCTCCTATGGCAAAGTTGACAGCTAGAATGTATTTTTTCCCTCAGTATCCTTAGGGTAGCAAGTACTTTAGCTTGATTTAAAAAAAAAAAAAAAAAAGGAATACATTAACCAGCACTCTTCGGGTTGCAATGGTGGGGATGGTTGGCGGGGGGCGGGGGGTGGGGGAGTAGGCAGGATTCAAACTGGCTTAACCAAAAAACAAACAAAACAGAGACATAGCTGGCTCAGGTGCAACTGGATACAAGACCTCAGATGATGAAATCAGGATTCAAGTTCCTGCTATCACTTGGCTCTTCCTCTTTCTATTTTGGCTTCATCCTCAGACAATTCATCTCTCAAACTGTGGTGACAAGATGGCCTCAGCAGCTCCCAAGCCCCAATTCTCTCCTCTCAGCCATCCTCTTAAAATACACGTACACTCACACATACAGCATTTTCCCCCAACTGTTTTTAAACAATAAAAAATCTAGGCCTGACCATTATTGCTTGAATTGAGCTTTGTAACTGGCTTGAACCAGTTTTGTGGTCAAGGGTATGAAATCCATTGATTGATTCCTTTGGACTGTGCACCCACTCTTAGAAATGAGCGCAGGGCCAGTTCCAGGCAAACCATATGAATTAACGAAAAATAGGAAGGGATGACCCTAAATGAATGTAAAAGAAAGCAGAAGAGATCATAGATGTTAGATCAATCAATCGACAGATAGGCAGGCAGGTAGACAGTCATTCATCTGTTACAAGGTAATTTCTTTGTAGCTATGCTCTCCAGTGCCTTGACAGAAAGAGGGAAAAAGAAAAAGATGGAGTAAAATTGTACCAATGCAAATGCAGGAAAAAACTGTTGCTCTGTGTCAGCATCATAGGGCTTTACAGGTTTTAAAATAAAGAAACAGAAAAATGAGCATAGTGGTGAACCATTTCACAAATATGATGGTGATATTAGGAAACAAAACAGAATCAAAGATAAATTTGATGATGACCCGTGCCATCTGCTGCCTGGTATGGTCTAATATAAAACTGAAAATTCTGTCACCAAACACCACATGCCTCAGCCTTTCAACAAAAGCAGCATCCAGTTATTCAAGGTGTTGGGTACAAAATGACTAGTCAGAAATGTACTTGCTCGAGTGACTATCTCTGATAATCCCACACAGCTTGTGGCAGGGGTAAATGTGCTAGCAGCAGTTAAATGAAGTTGAGAAGTGTACCGTGGGGTGAAAGATGAGGGCAATTGTGTTTTGTGATGACTGGCTCAGACAGAACTTCTGGTGGAAGATGTTCTAGGAAACTGTGAAACAATACCTGATGGGAAAACCTTGGTGAGACAGCTAAAATTTAACAGATAAAGCTGAATAAAGACACTAAGGTGCATCCCTATTCATATGTCAACAGAAAGAAAGTCCTGAAATTTTCTGTATAAATCCTTAAGTCTCAATCAGAAAAAAAATCTTTAAGATATAGAAATTTTAAAATACAAGAAAGATGATTCCAGGGAAGAAAATAAGAGATGTAAATCTTTTAAAGAGGAAAATCACCCTTTTTTTCTGTATAAATCCTTAAGTCTCATCAGAAAAAAAATCTTTAGGATATAGAAATTTAAAAATACAAGAAAGATGATTCCAGGGAAGAAAATAAGTAAGAGATGTAAATCTTTTAAAGAGAAAAATCACCCTTTTTATCTATAGGATTGAAACAGTCATGACAGACAAAGATAATCCTGGGCAAAGCTCTTTCATCGTCTCAGTAAGTGTTTGTTGAGCAACTATTATATGCCAGTGACCCTATTCCATCCTTCCTGGAAATAAAATACATGAGCCAAATAGGTATGGTCTGTCATCAAAGAACTTACACTACTGAGAGACTATCTAGACTAGGGTATCACAAAAACTTCCATGGAAAAGTGTTATTTAAACAGGGGTATTAAGAGAGAGTAGATGTTTAGGCAAAGAGTAAGTCAGAAGCAAAGGGAATCCTATACTCAAGAACATTCTAAGGCAGATGGAAGAATGGAACTTCTTCAGTATAGAAAAGACAGTGTGAGTTGTGTGTAACAAGAAAGGAAGCAAGTGCTACAAGAATAGGCTAGAAGGAGGGGTTATCACCAGATCACACAGAGTCTTATCAACCCTGTTAAGGATGTTAGTCTTCAGTTCATGAGCAGTGAAAAGCCAACAAACAGCTTTTTGTTTTTTGTTTTTTAAAATTTTATTTATTTATTTTTACAGCAGGTTCTTGTTAGTTATCAATTTTATACATATTGATGTATACATGTCAATCCCAATCTCCCAGTTCATCCCACCACCACTTCCCACAACTTTTCCCCCTTGGTGTCCATACAGTTGTTCTCTACATCTGTGTCTCTATTTCTGCCTTGCAAACCGGTTCATCTGTACCATTTTTCTAGATTCCACATATATGCGTTAATATACGATATTTGTTTTTCTCTTTCTGACTTCACTCTGTATGACAGTCTCTAGGTCCATCCACGTCTCTACAAATGACCCAATTTTGTTTCTTTTTATGGCTGAGTAATATTCCATTGTGTATATGTACCACATCTTCTTTATCCATTCATCTGTCAGCCATCGAACAGTTTTGAGCAGAGTGGAGTCTTGAGAAGGTGTGTCCTTCAAAAAGGTCACCCTGGCTATACTGCGGAAAAATAATTATTTTTACATGTAAGATTTGAGGGTTGGCGAGCAGACTGGTAGAGTACATACCAGAACTATCAGGAGGGGTTGACAATAGAGAGGAAAAGGGGTGAGGGAATTTGAGAAACATTAGGAGGTCTCATTGACAGAACTCAGGGATGAACTGGATAAGGAAGGCAAGGGAAATTGAGATGTGAAGGATGAACTCTGTTTTTTTATGCCCACTGGTTATAGGTTCACTGAAATGGGAAACACTGTAGAAGCAGCAGGTCCAGGGGGAGGCTAGAATCTGCATTGTCTTGAATGTCTTGAGTCTGTAGTGCTTTTGATACATCTGCTTAAGAAAGCAGAGTAGACAGTTTGATATATGGATATTGAACCCAAAAGAGAGATCTGAACTGGAAATATAAACATGGAATACACTTGATTAAATAGCAGAACATTTGGTGCCATGGGGGTGGACAAGATCACCAGAAAGTAATACAGAAAAGAGAAGGGCAATTTTAGAGCCAGTTTTGAGGAACTTCAAAATCTAATAGCCAGTAAGAAGAGCATATGCTTGAAAAAAGTCCAAGATAGAATGTCCTGCATGGTAAGAGGAAAAATCAGGATTGTGGGTTAAGGAATTCCTGTAAAAAAGAGAGTAAGAGGGAAGGACTGCTGGACGTGAAGTAACCTTCCATTACCAACAAGCTTCTGCAAATTCAGAAGAACCAACCCCAAAAAACCACCTCCCCTACCCAAACAACAAAAAATTATTTCTTCAAGCCACTGACATATTTTCTTAAAGTAACAGTGGTGCTTTAGTCTTGTACTACGGGCAGGCCTACATTGTGTAAAAATTTAGGTTGACCTGAAAATAGGAAATCCATACTTAAGATCACCCCTTACAAAGCAGCAGCTGCAACAGAATTTTCATGGGCTGTCCCTTTTACTGCTTCTTTCTTACAGGTGGGAGGGAGTAGGAGAGGAAACTTCTTTAATTCTAGGAAAATCAAGGCGAGAAAAAAATGCCTCCCCACAACCAGCACTATTTTCCAGAGGCCAGTGAGAAGGGAGGTGGGTTCTTTTGTCACTGCCGCCCCACATTGGTGGTAATGAACTCAGGACAGAAGCATTATAAGAAACAATCATTAAACTGGATTATAGGTCAAATAGGTTTTATCTGGATCAGCTGGGACTGAAACCACCATTTAAATCCTTTCCTCCCTGGGAAAATGTGTTCTAAATTTTCCTTCACTTGGGGCAAATTCTCTTATAAGCCTCTGATCCTAGCTCCAGTTAGTATCTTTGAGCTCAGGGCAGCCCACATCCTCCAAAGAGTATAAAACAAGCAAGAGAGAAAGCAGTGTTTGTCAATGTTTATGTTGCAAGGACCCCCGTTCATGCTTTTGGAAGATACTGGAGTAAAGGAAACACAGCCGTCATTTCTCACAGAGTAATAGGGCATTCGAATGCCATCTAAGCTCAAGGCCATGGAGTTAATATGGCCTTAATTTCAGACAGATCTTAAGTGTTCCCGAGTTAATGAAAATGCAGTTTTGTTCCTCTTGGATCAGAAACTTCCTTAACAGACCTGACCACTTAAACAACTAAAAGGTTTGTGTTTTAAGGGTAGACCTAGACAAAGAAGACCAGGAATAAATGGAAAGTACTTGTTTTCTGGCTTCCAAGGATTATAAGAACACTGGGAGCTCTCCCTGGTGCTACTAATACCATGACCCTGCCTCGTTTGCTTGATCCAATCTTTGCTCCTATTTCTCTGTGCAAATCTCCCGCCAGAAACCCAACCTGATGGGACCCTAATTTGCTATTTCTGTCTCTGGTCAGCAGCACTGGGCTACCATCATGTCCACCACCACCCCCATCTCCACCCAATTTGTCTTTGTTCCACCTGAAGCAGAACTGCCTAGGATGCAGCTTTGATGATGCTCCTTCCTGGCACTCCCCCTTCAAACTCTCAAACCTCACTGTAAATTCTTCAGTCTTCTATCCAAAAACTACAGAACTTGAAGCCAGCTTAAAGATGATTTACTAAATACTAATCCTTATTGTCCAAAGTGCAAGGTACTATCCTAGAATTCATTTAACTTTCACAACATCCTTAAGAGTGAGGTAGTTCTTTAAGCCCCATTTTATAAATGAGGACATGAGACCGAGAAAAGTTAAGTAGTTTGCTGTGTTTGATGCCTGGATCTCACTCCGATTACCTGTCCCCTACTCTATATTGCCTGATTGGGCCTGTGGCCACTCCTCCTTCTCCCTGACCTGGGTTATCCCACTGGACTTGATTACTTGCTGGGGAGTCCAGCAAGTCAAGCAAGTCCAGACTCAGTCTGCCTCTCTGGGTACCAGTCTTGGCCTCATTAAGTGTCAATATTCATTCAACAACCCACATCATATAGCAATTATAAGTTCAGACTTCAGATTTCAATGGACAGAATTTGAATCTTGGCTCTGCTGCTTCATAGCTCTGGCAACGTGTGCAGTCACTGACGATCACAGCCCAATTTGTCATCTGTAAAATGGAACTTCTTATACCTATCAATACTTCCTCAGGTTGCTTGGAGGCATACATGAGAGAATATATCTAAAGTGATTTGTGCCCAATAACTGCTCAATAAAAGAAAGTTGTTATTTGTGAGCACTTCCTATGTGCCAGTCTTTATTACCCATCATGCTCTGGCATGCCAAGAACAAACTTTTGGAACAGGGCTCACGTATAAATTGGGGACAAATTTTATACAGTTTTCTGTATAGTCACACACACGCATATACACCCCACAGATTATGGAATATTGCTTTATCACATTTTAGAAATCTTATGTCACTAAAAGATCAGTATTGCAAATAATCTGTTAAAATTTTATATTTTTGCAGTTACTTAATGGTTAATGAGGTTAACATGTGTACCCAACACTTACTTGGGTGGATTCAAATGATGTTAATGTACATTAATGCTCATAATTACAAGACCCCTGAGCCTGTTTCCTGTGCACTTTACACCAAGAGGTCCATGGGGTGACTAAATCTAGGCAGTTTATACCTGATACCAAAACCTACCCAGACCCCACCAACTGGTGCCATGGTCATGCTATGAGGACAAAGGCATTCATATGTGGAATGGAAAGAGCTGTTCCAATTAAGACGTGTAACACTGAGTTCCACAGCAAGAATGTCTAGCTTCTGGGTGTGAACTCCTCACAAAGGTTTTCTCTGAGATAGTCCATTGTCCTTTCTGAAATATAGTCTTGATTTGAACCTCCACAGTTCCTTAGATGTGCTTTTAATAATCTTGAGGCTTAGCTAGGGATTAAGAATAAAAGGTTTAGATCCAAGATCTTTTTCATTGAAAAGACTGCTCTACCACTATGTAAATTTATGGATGCAGCTATATAGATTTGGAGGAAAAGGGATATTGCTTGGTGCAGGGACCATTGCTATCCAATAAAATCCAGGTTCTTTTTCTTCAAGCATATAGTTATACAACATTTCATAATCTCCCTGAAGTTAGGGTTTGGTCCCAAGGCCAAGCTCTCAGCAGTGGATTCAAGCAGACGTGTGTTGGGGGAGAGGTAAGACATCTCCAGCATGTACAGTATCTAAGTCTCAGGCTATGAGTCTATCCAAAATGCTCTGTACAAAAATCTGGTTTAGAGTCAGTCTTATCATTCCTTCATGAGAGATAAGAACATATAAATGAATTGCCTAAGATGACACCCCTTGTTCACAGCTAAGCTAATATTTGAATCCCAGTTTTAGACTCAGTCCAATGTACCTTCCACCATACACCACAAGCAGGCTGTATTAAGAACTTCCGGGCTTCCCTGGTGGCGCAGTGGTTGCGCGTCCGCCTGCCGATGCAGGGGAACTGGGTTCGCGCCCCGGTCTGGGAGGATCCCACGTGCCGCAGAGCGGCTGGGCCCGTGAGCCATGGCCACCGAGCCTGCGCGTCCGGAGCCTGTGCTCCGCAATGGGAGAGGCCACAACAGAGGGAGGCCCGCATACCCCAAAAAAAAAAAAAAAAGAACTTCCATTTGAGGATCATTAACTAAGAATACTACTTTTCCTTTGAAAGCTGGCCTCTAGAATGTATTTCCCTTTTCATATGCATGTTGCTAAATTCTTTGCAAGTAATTTTTTTTACCCTTTCTAGAGGTAGAAACATTAAGGGGCAGAAAGTTTAAGGAGCTACAAAAAACACCGGTAATAAATGGTAGATTTCAGAGGAATTATTTTCTAGATTTCTTCTAAAAGTGTGATTTCTCTTACCAATCAAACCCATTTGTTTATAATGCATGAACTCTTATAGGCTTATCTCTTTTACTCAATATCTTAACAGGAGCTTTATTATACTGATACTTTGATAGATTTAATTGTCTATATTTTTAAGTCTCCATAATAAGAATCAATGTAGATAAAACTCAGATTTTTAAAAATAACTTTTTCCTTCCAAGTGTACACCTTTAGGGGTTTAATTTCAGAAGCATCTCAGAGGTTGTAAAGACATAATCTGTGAGTAATATTTAAGTCAGTAATAGATACAATGCTGTATAAATTTTAAGTTGAATGTTGCAATATGTACAGAAAGATATTGAATGCTCTGAGGGGAGTCACATTCTGCAGACTTGCAGCATCAATCATTATTCTATTGACAACTTGACATAGCAATTAATGGCATATCTGGCACGTATAGGTGCCTCTAATCCTGTCTTTGACTGCATACCAAAATAATACCAGGCAAAGATGTCCAGTAAATTACTTTCATTTACTCTGCACAACTGAGTAGAAATTCTTCTGAGCACTTTGGACAAATTACTTCTGCCACATGTGTGTTTTTGACTTGGACAAGAGGGTACATAGAAATGGTGGTGATCACTCAGGCAACACACTGACTGAATCATGTGATGATCAGTTATGATGCCCAGCTGAGGAGCACCAGTTTCCATCCTTTTTAGAAAATACTTCTGCCAGGGTTGGAAAGACAGTCTTTTTATCTATTAAACCAAATGGTTCTCAAGTGACTATACTATAACATCAGTGCAAAGAAGAGTTGACTACATAGAAAACATTTTCCTCCCCGCCATCCCAATGTCTAGGCAATCTGGAGCTATAAGCATAGTTTCAACGTTAAGCTGTTTTGTGTTTCTTCTCATTCCAAGTGATTTGTATAACATTTGAACTTCATAATGTCTTGTATCATTTTAACTATAGCTGTGCTGCCATGCTACTTTTTGCATTAACCGATCATTTCTAGGCACTGTATTAAATATGGCTCATTTTAATGCTATACCGATAGGCCTGACCTCATAATAGATACTGCTGTCTTAGGTCTTTAAATGTTGAGCAGCGTGTTCAAGTCAATGGCATATTAATAGGGGTCAGCTATGCTCATGAATTGTTAATTATTTTTGTTGTTTTAAATGTTCCTGAAATAAGAACATAAAGTGGGATACTTTCACACACACATACACATACACACACACTTACACACTCATACATACCACAGTGCTTACATAGATTTGAGAGAGAGACTAAGTTTCTGTGATTCAAGAAGTTTTATTCAAATCTATATATTCCCTAAGACAAGAGAAGTTTTTTTTTGCCGAGGGTAAAATTCACTGGTTTGTTTTTAATTGAACTTCAGAAGGATGAGCTATATAATTTATGAAAAAGTAGAAGAAACTGGTCTCAAAATAAAACAGATGTGTGCAGAAGAAAAAACTTTATAAGTTTCAACCTAAAATGTATTGTGAAATGTAGTTATTTGATTAATGAATATTCTTTTCTTACTTTTAAGCTGAGACATCTCTTTCTTTGCACATAGGGTTTCCCCTCATATATTTAAATATAGCTTGCGTGTAATCACTGTATTTGCAAAGACAATATAGTTTTATCTGCTGCCCTCAAAATTTTTTGGCTGCATTATAGGTAAGTTTGATAGCAACTTCACCTCCTTAATCAGAAGAAAAAGGACACAGTGGCCTGGGCCAAGTTCTCATAAATGTCAGATACACTGGTGCAAGCTGAGATTAGCATGTCTGTTAGGTCACGAGGGCATGGTCATTTCAGTTCAAAACTCCCCAAATTCATTTACCTTTTATTTGTCATCTGTTATGACATTTGAAGCTCAATTTGTATGCTTTTCTTAGAATGCCCTATCTAATTGTTTTTATAATTCAGAATTGCATTGTACATCTTACACTGAAAAAAGAAATCATTTGCATCTGCTATCCATGTTTCCAAGTGCTTATTTCCAAATGATATTTTCATAAGTGGAGTTTGAAGGTTTTCTATAATGCAATTCAAAAGTGCCTCTTCCGAAAGGGATGGGTTCCTAAAGCAATGACTCAAGATATATTAGATATGGAAAAAGGAAAAAAAAAAAGCCAAACTTCTTCCACTGATATCTCACTATCCGGCCACAATATATCTGCTTCTTTTTTTCTATCTTGACAGGGATTCACAGATGTCTTTTTAACAGCCGTAAAACAGAAATACTCAATATGGAAACAAAGGAACATATTGCCAGTAATATTCGGGTAATCTACAACTCCTTCCATTAACACTGTTGCTTTTATCCATTTCCACATGCAAACTTCTTTCTGCTTATAAATCAGGAGACTAAAGGGGAATAAATACATACGTATCATAGTGATCTAACACCCATCCCAAGCAAGCCTCATCCTGTGTCACTGCCTAAGTCATGCAAATTACACCAGAGCTGCCAGTTGACTAAGATTAATGACACTGCGCCAGCTTCTTTGTTTCTCTCTGTGGCCGTTTAGTGTGAAATACTATCCAAAAACATTATCTATCCTCGATTAATCCCACAAATTTGTTCACACGATGCACATTGTTTAGGGCAATTTACAACAGGAACATACTGAGCACAATTGCATTTAATTACTTGGGTTCTAATTACATTCATTAAAGGCTAATAAAATAAATGAAACAGCTTTAAAAGCTTCTGCAAAACACATGGGTCTTGTCTCCCTAGTGAAACATACAGTAGATGTTTGACGGGAAACACAGATTTGACCATATCTGTGTGGTTATAGACATATATATATATGCATATTCCATATGTTAAAGTAGATTTTAAAATCATAAGCAATAAAACATCAAGTGTTGTAGGAATACATTTACTTAATGAGTGGTTGAGAGATATTAGGAACCTAGAACTACTTTTTATGTGACGGATAAAGAGAAAAGCAAATCAGTTTCCAAAATCCATTTTGAATCTTAATTGTTTCCACCTGCGTGGCCCAGATGCCCAGCCCTCTCTTTCCCATGTCCACATTATAAAGGCTACTGACCAACAGAACAGGGAGGCATTCCACTCAAGCTGGGTTCTGAAGAACATTTCCATCATGTTGAATCCCCAAATCCCCAAACTCAGTCAGGACTTTTGGATTACTTCCCTCCAACACTAGAGGCAGTTTATTTAAAGACCGTATAACGTATTATATGAAAATTCATAATTTAAGGCACACTGGGCACTCTGAATAATTTATTTTGTAAGGGTTAAAAAAAGTGAGCTTGTAAATATCTGATTTTCCTAATATTTGCATACCTATTTAATGCACTGTGTTTGGACCATTTGAGAAAGAGAAAAATGTAAAACATCAGTGTTGACAACTATGCCAGTGAGAAAACAATATGGAAATTCAAAAGAAGGACTTTCATTTTAAACTTTTCTGTCACTCTACTGGAGCTCTGAATAATCTGATTACCTAAAGACAAATGTCTACCTAACTAATTGTCTTATATGCCTTTGAAATCCATGCTCTACTTTATCACATCCATGGTGATTTCATCTGGCAAAGGTATACTGAGCCTTGCAAAGCCCTCTTTAGTGCTCAGCACTAGCAAATGGGGCAGCAGCATGTAAATCTAAATAGATGTGATTAATATGTCTCATCACAAGCAGCATTTTACTTCTAGAGTAGCTTTTTAGCATTATCCAAAATAAATCAAGAACTTTGGGGATGATTTTGATAGGCACTTGGATTTAGGATTTCAACTGGATTCAGATCTTTGCCAAAGAATAAAATTTTTTTTTAAATCTTACATGAATGCATTGATAATTATCATATTATTGTCTTTTTTTCTGTGGGTGCTCTTTTTTTTTTGATAATCTACGTTTTTGTTATAAATTTTTAACCCAGATTAAATGGATATATTATATTTCATAGTTATTTCTTTTTATGCTGTAAAGTGACAGAATTGTTCAGTATTGTATCTATTGCCAAATATTTTTGTTGTTGTTCTTAGTTTCTGCTTTATAACAAAGTGAATCAGTTATACATATACATATGTTCCCATATCTCTTCCCTCTTGCGTCTCCCTCCCTCCCACCCTCCCTATCCCACCCCTCTAGGTGGTCACAAAGCACAGAG
>NC_041224.1:101533058-101576589 GCF_002837175.3 Physeter macrocephalus | reverse complement strand
CAGTAGTGGGATTGCTGGGTCGTATGGTAGTTCTATTTTTAGTTTTTTAAGGAACCTCCATACTGTTCTCCATAGTGGCTGTATCAATTTACATTCCCACCAACAGTGCAAGAGTATTCCCTTTTCTCCACACCCTCTCCAGCATTTATTGTTTCTAGGTTTTTTTGATGATGGCCATTCTGACCGGTGTGAGATGATATCTCATTGTAGTTTTGATTTGCATTTCTCTAATGATTAATGATGTTGAGCATCCTTTCATGCGTTTAGCCAAAGCAATCCTGAGAACAAAAAACGGAGCTGGAGGAATCAGGCTCCCTGACTTCAGACTATACTACAAAGCTACAGTAATCAAGACAGTATGGTACTGGCACAAAAACAGAAATATAGATCAATGGAACAGGATAGAAAGCCCAGAGATAAACCCACACACATATGGTCACCTTATCTTTGATAAAGGAGGGAAGGATATACAGTGGAGAAAAGACAGCCTCTTCAATAAGTGGTTCTGGGAAAACTGGACAGCTACATGTAAAAGTAGGAAATTAGAACACTCCCTAACCCCACACACAAGAATAAACTCAAAATGGGTTAAAGACCTACATGTAAGGCCAGACACTATCAAACTCTTAGAGGAAAACATAGGCAGAACACTCTATGACATAAATCACAGCAAGATCCTTTTTGACCCATCTCCTAGAGAAATGGAAATAAAAACAAAAATAAACAAATGGGACCTAATGAAACTTAAAAGCTTTTGCACAGCAAAGGATACCATAAACAAGACCAAAAGACAACCCTCAGAATGGGAGAAAATATTTGCAAATGAAGCAACTGACAAAGGATTAATCTCCAAAATTTACAAGCAGCTCATGCAGCTCAATATCAAAAAAAACAAACAACCCAATCCAAAAATGGGCAGAAGACCTAAATAGACATTTCTCCAAAGAAGATACACAGATTGCCAACAAACACATGTGGGTGCTCTTTGACCCAGCAACTCCACTTCTATGTATGTGACTTAATGAAATACTCTCACACATGCACGAAAAGAGAATTAGGAAGATGGTTATTACAGCATTGTCTTTAATAGTGAAAAAATGGAAACATCCTAAATGCTCATCAATAAAGAAATGGTTAATAAAACAAAGGAATCCATAGTATGTAGTCCTTTGTAACAATTAAAAAGAAAAAAGTAAATCCATATGTGCAATATGGAATGCTCTCAAAAAGCAAGTTGTGGGCAACATATAGTGTAGGAATGTACAAGTTAAAATAGTATGTAGGGGTGTGTGTGTGTGTGCGCGCACATGTGCGTGCATGGGAGAAAGTCTGGAAGAATCCAAAAACTGATAGCAGTGATGACGTCTGAGAAGAGTAGAAAAGGTGGTAGGAAGGGAGTCTCAGGGCAGGAAGGAGGACTCCCACTTGTCCCACTTGTTATGTGGCATTAAGCGAATTTTTATATAAATGCATTCACAAATTTATTGTCTGTAATTTTTGAAATTAATATAGGTGCAAGGTAAATATTTAGAGCTACGATGTGTTATCAAACACCCCTTCCCCAACACACACACTAATATCCCAAATATCTTCATCTGATATCTCTTCAGAACATGATCTGGAAGAGGTTTTCTTGGGAAGTTATTTTTAAAAAGTGGGATTTTACAATCTAGACTTTTTTTTCTCTTTCACACTCATCCTCTGCTCCTACCTTCCTATTTTCATTTCCTCCTTTTGTGTGTCAATGCCAGAAATTTGGAGAAGTTCTGTTCTCATAACATAGCTGCAGGAGGCACTTGTTGTCCTCACAGAACCCCTCAACAGGAACGCTGACTGGCTTCAGCGCAACCTACCTTACGGAATCCTATTAGTTTAGAGTTATGTCCCACATGGTTGAAGATTATCTCTCCAAAAAACATCGGTGCAGGCTCTGGTGCAAAGCAAGCACAACTGTTGCTTTGGGGAAATTTTTAAAAGAATGATGCTTTGCTATCATTCAATCATTACCACAAATGCTTTAACAGGATTTCAGAACCATGCTATAAAACTCAGAATCATGATAGCATGGAAAAGGACTAGACACCAAAACAAAACAAAACAAAACAAAACAAACACACACACACACACACACACACACACACACACACACACAAAAGACAAGCAAATTAAGAAGTAAAGCAGGACTGCAAAGCCTTGGATGTGTATTTTCTGATGCAAGCCTACTTTTCTCCTCACCACTTCTCAAACACCACGTAATCTCCAGAGCCTGCAAGATTCTTCAAGACTCGAAGTGGAGACCCACAGTTTTGTCACATTATCTCTGACAATGCCTACAAAGTGTGGTCTAAATCTTTGGACCTTTCATTCAAAGCTCTTCAGCCATGGAGTTTTGTGTCTTGCTACCTTATTTCATATACCATATACCCCAAACGGACTTGGCAGTAACTTTTTAATAGCCTCTCCTCTTAGAATCTCTTTGCTGCTCTCCGCTACTCTACACATGTTAGGATCCCTCAGCTCTATCTTAAATGTCATTTCCTCTGGTGATTTACCCCTGGTATCCTTTGAGGTGCCTTTTCTGTATCTTCGCTATCACTGTACCACTGTTTCAGTTTATTTGTGCTTCCGTGGCATTTGACACATGTGTTCTTGTATAACGGATCTCCATGTATGTCTCATAACCCCCTTAACTATTGGAACTGATACCAATGTGCCCATGAAACCTAGTAGACTGCTTGTCATATAGCAAGAAGGAATTAAAAAGAAAACAAATAATTAACCAGATAAAAACAGTGCTTGAATTGTTTGAATAATTGCTCAGCTCTTTGTATTAATATGTAGCTGTCAGTAGGCAGAGATCTCCAATGACTAATAGAGTATCTGGCCTATAGTAAGTGCTCAATAAATATTTGTTGAATGCATATGAATAAGTAAATGAACAAAAAAACCAACATAGGATCAAATAAATGATTTTTTTCTTTCTCTCTTTCTCCCATTTGTCTACCCCAAGAGGGAAAATGCTTATTATAGTATCTCATGAAAAATGTCAAAATCCCTTCATGGCATTTCATCAAAAACAGCAGTCTTCATTATCATAGTCTAAAACTATAATAACAGCTTTGTACAGCGTCTGTAATTCAACATCTAGTTTTCATTAAGATTTTTAGGACTGACTCTTACAGTTTAAATTTATTCCATTTTACAATAAAGGCTGTAGAATAATTGCAAATATGTTTAATGAGTCCTGGATTAGTAATTCAATATCTTTAGAATTCCGTCTTTATACATACTTAGAGATTTAAAGATAGGGTGTTTTTAATGAACAATGTGAACATCCTGAGAGTTGATAGGCAGAAGATATGCCCTTAAGGGAACAGGAGGCTTAGTGATTCTTCAGTGAGTAGGAAATTCCCCTGCATTTGACACTTCTGGGCAAGAGACCACAGCTTCTTCTGGATGGCCAAGTGGTAGCATTCATTGTGTACACTCAGATGCGTTCCTTTATATGACTTCAAGAGCTTCGCCCTCCCTTTACCAACAAGGATGCACAACGGGGCAGAAAAAGACCCACACAAGCAATATCAGTACATTGCAATGGGATTCAGCGATTCCTTTCCTTTTCTCCTTTCTTTTTTTACTCACTTCTAGGAAACTAAGAGGAGCTGTTCTATGTAAGCACCAGAGAAATATTTAACTACAAACTGAAAGCTCATGACCTCAATCCTCAGCCACCCCTTGCCCCTCATTACTGCAGCAGTTGGTGTAGGGAAGGATTAAAGAGGGCTAGAAATCATTGGGTGAGCATACAAGGGCTCAGAAATTTGACCTTCGTTACTTAAAGCACACAGTCTCCACTAAAAGCTGGTATACGGGGAGAATTAAAAACAGAACCAAGAAAGGTCAGGTGGAGTGCAGATGCACTAACAAAGATGAGGTTGAAATGGCAAAAAAAAATTTTTTAATTTAAAAATCCTCCAAAATATTCACCTCTTTTTCTTTTTGGCATAAGTTGACATCATGAGGAGACATCAGTTTGGCTTTTGCCACTAACCAAAACTGCAAAAAAGCCTCCATGCCAAAAGCAGGAGCTTAAAACTTACAACTGCCAGAACAAGAGAAGACTTCAGAATGCTCCCAACACAGGAGAGTTTCTTAGGGCACTTTCTAATGAAGTGGAATCAGATTGGGCCTCCCCCTATATCTGATAGCTTTTATTATCTGGATCTGTGAATTACCCAAGTTTAATGGGAAATACAAGAAGAGATTACAAAGGCACTGACTAGTAAAATATTTTTACAATTGTGAAATTTGCAGCAAGGCTGTCTCTTTTCTGGGAAGGCAGAGTAAGGGGCAAGGAACTAGCATCGTAAAGCATACGACCATGGCAACAGTGCAAAGGGGGTGTGAACTCAAAAGCATTTTAAGAAACATACACTAAGAAGTGAATGATTCCCATCTGTCAGCAACAATGAGATTGCATTATTCATTGTTCTGGCAGTCCTGTGCTCTGTGGGTGCTGGGAACAGGCTTTCCCCTTCAGAGATCTCTGGCTGTAGATGAGAAAACTGAGGCATTTAATTAAACTAAGCTTAAATGACTTGCCCCCAAAGAGGCAAGCCGCCTGAAATCAGTAAATGTTTGCTGAATTCTGAAAAGAAACTGTAATAACCAACTATTTTCTTTCTTAATAAGTATAAAGATATTTTATATTTCTATAATGGTTTGCACTTTTCAAAACAATTTCATAAATTTTCAATGAAGCAAATAAGTGATTTAAATACTATCTCATAAAGATGGCAAGATGTGTGTGGATCCTAATCTCTATTTTTTCTTTTCCTGTTTAAACAACTAGTGAATCCTCTGGAACAGTGCTATCCAATAAAAATATAATCAGATATACTTATATAATTTAAAATTTTCTGATAGCTATAGTCAAAAAGTAAAAAAAGGGGTGAAATTTATTTTAATAAGATCTTGTATTTAGCCCAATACATCAAAAATGTTTAAAAATGCAACTAATATAACAAATATTGTGATATTTTATACCCTTTTTTATATTAAGTCTTTGAAATATAGTGTGTAATTTATACTTACAGCACATCTCAGCGAAGACTAGCCACCCTTCACATGCCCAAGAGTCACCTGAAGCTAGTGGCAACTGTTTTTAATAACATACCTCTGAGGTTCCTTCTTTCCCCTAATTTGGATATTATGCTGCCCTAGTTTCTCTATTAGTGACTGTAGACTTCAGGAATATCAAAAATTGGTTGTTTGAGTTAGTGTCATATTTACCAAGGGCACCTAATAATCCACTTGGGAGATATCAACATGTTCTCTCAAGTCCTAAGAATAAATATATGCATGTATGATTATGCTAGTGTATATGTGTATGATGTGTATCATTATCAACAAGCCTTGAGTGTGCCTCTTCCGTGTAAAACATTATACCAAGAACCAGATCAACATCAAGTCATCATTTTGGCCAATATTTTTCTTAAGCCCCTAAAATGCATAAGACAGCCATGTTTCTTTCACCAGGAAACCTCAGGTTGGTTCTAAACTTTCAACAGCTCTAAGAGTTGTGGATTCAGCATTTAACAAGGCCAAGGGAATCCTGACTTCCAGTCTTACCTCTTATAAGCACTATGATTTTGGGCAAGTCATTTCCCTACCTTGATCTTTAGTTTACTCGCTGGTAAAATGAGGACTGTTGACCTTTAAGCTCTTTTCCAGTTCTGACAGGCTATGGCTTGATAATAAAAGTTTACTTCCTTTTAGCCTCAAGGAACACATTCCTCACATTTCAGCAGTTGTCTGTATGGTGTGATTTATGGATTACCAGGGGTAATCCTACCAGTAGAGTTGCCAGATTTAGGAGAAAAAATGCAGGATACCCACTTAAAGTTCAGTTTAATTTTTTTGATTAATTTTTATTGAGTATAGTTGCTTTACAATGTTGTATTAGTTTCTACTGTAATTTTAATTTCAGATAAACAATGAATTACAAAGTATAAGCATATCCATACAATATTTGGTATGTATATACATTTTTAATATTTATACTAAAAAATGATTTGTTGTTCATTTGAAGTTCCAATTTAATGGGCATGCTGTATTTTATCTGGCAAACCTAGGTATTAAGTCTCATGGCCCTCACCTCTCAACCAGAGTTTGAGATTCTCATGCTGTAGCACAGTAGCGTGAGATAGCCCAAACTTTTGTCAGATCCCACGTGTTTGAACCCTGGTTTAGCACATTTTCACTGTGTGTTGCTAAGGGCAAGCTTCTGAGCCTCAGTTTCCCCATCTGTAATCTAAAAACTGACCTACAAGGTCATTACTTATCCCTGTTATATAAATGAGAAAACTAATGGTGAGAGAAGTTGGACTACTGGTAACTTTACATTCATATTTTGATCATTGATGTTTCCCTATGAGAGGGTAATTATTAAATGAAACAATGCATGTGCCGGGTACATATTATGCATCCAACAAATGGCATATATTGAAGCAATAGGAGTTGTGGATAGGGTGGGTGGAAAGCGGAAGTTTTGAGTTAGAGAACTCTTTTGGAAAGGGCAGACATGAGTGAGACATTATAACAGTCTTGAGCAGCTGAGGAAGCGATAATGAGCGGAAGGCAGGTAGGAAAGGGTGTAGAATTGAGACAGGAGGGTACAAAAGTCTTTACCTCTTCACATGTTATCTAGTTCACTAAGCGTGCACATGACACCATAGTTCCAGAGCTCCTGCTCCTATTTCCAAAACCCAGTTTCATAGTTCTCGTAGCACTAGGTAAAGCAATCTGAATCAAGATTATCCTTCCTAAGAGAAAGTAAAGATACCATACCCAAGACAAACCCCTTTCCCCATTTCTCCAACATTTCTGTAGAGTACATAAAAAATGCAATTGCAATATACCAGGATAACCTTGTTGGGAAAAAGAAGCCTACCACAGAAGTCTGGGGGTATGAATGGAAGGGGCCAGGCTTGGCCTCCATAGAATTATGAACTAAATTGAAAGCATCACCTTTGGGATTCTTTTAGTGCCATTAGTGGAGCCAGCTCTTTCTCCCACTGATAGCTGCCACTAACACGGATGTTACCCCCAAAGCTTGGAGGCCAGAAAGATCTTCCCAATTTCTCAGGAAGGGAAAGTTCTACCTTTTCCAATTGAGACTGATTAAAAGGACAGGAAATTTTTCCTCATGACTCCCTTCCTAAATCCTCCATTCCAATGATGCTGGCCTGCCTTCAGACTTTTGCTCAAGGTGCTTCTCCACATTTTGCTACCCTTTCCCTTTCTCCCTCCACGTCTGTCTCTGCTTCTTTCTTTGGTACTCTGAGTCCCATCTCCTGCATAATGCCTTCCTGGCCCACCCAACACCAGAGTTGTCTCTCTCTTATCTGAGCTCCTCTGGTACTACTTGTTGGTTTGATTCAGTTAGCATTTATATTGCTGTGCTTTGTGTGTGTGTGTGTGTGTGTGTGTGTGTGTGTGTGTGTGTGTGTGTGCAAATCTGAGTGTCTATCCAATTATAGTGGAAACATATAATGCCTTCCTGGCCCACCCAACACCAGAGTTGTCTCTCTCTTATCTGAGCTCCTCTGGTACTACTTGTTGGTTTGATTCAGTTAGCATTTATATTGCTGTGCTTTGTGTGTGTGTGTGTGTGTGTGTGTGTGTGTGTGTGTGTGTGTGTGTGTGCAAATCTGAGTGTCTATCCAATTAGAATGGAAACATTTTGTGGACAGAAATAAGGTCTTAGAGTTCTCTGTCTCCTCACACTGAATGAGACAATACCTTTTAGATGTTCAATAAACATTATTTTTGAGGGGATAATAATATAACCCATCATACATCCTTTTAATAATTCATGATTTTGTCTCAATAAGACTAATCCAAACTGTTGAAACCAGTGAAAATTGTTGAATCTGTATAGCCTGGTCTATGGAGCATACCAGGACTTCAGTGGACGGTGAGTAAAAAAGGAAGCTGGAGCAGGTTGATACTGAAGCTGGTAACTGACTCAGCAGTGGCGCTGGCCACTGAGAGAACTACCCAACAGTGCAAATTAGCATCTGTAGTCCCAGTAGACCATCTGGCCAATGAGGACAGAACTGGAGCGTCCAGACCTTTGTGATCCTCAAAGTGTATGGCAGTGCCATATTTTTGGGTTTCAGTCCACTTGAAGATCAGGACCCCATCTGGAAGCCTGAGGAACTAGAGATAAGGTCTAGCCCCAGGGTAAGAGGGCTGGCAATGGGTAGGCAAGGTGTCTCTGCCTGTGGTCCAGGATCTAGGACAAAAAGGTAACATCTACAGGGGCTTGGAACGCTTACCTGAAAACCCAAGAAAATGTTTATTTGTACTCACTGGATATGCACAGAAAGAGGAAGGGAAGCCTGCATCTTAGGGGATATAAGAGTACCATAACTAATCTTAGAACGGCATGTCTTAGAGAGGCTTATAGAAGCAAGACTAATTCTAGATCCCACTCCCTGGTGAGGCAAAATCTCCTTATGTCTTTCCCAGTCTCAAGATTTGAGCCTAGGGATTGAGGAGGACTGAGCTTAGAGATGAATGGCCTCAGCACTTACATATATCTATAGGCCTAACAGGACTGCGGAAGGTAAAGGCTGATAATTTATCTGTTGAGCAGTGGTTAGACAGCTTTGTATCGTATATACCTCAATTTCTCAGTAATGATTAAATGCTCTTTTTTTAAAAAAATTCAAGGTAATCATTGTTTAATATTAATTAAGAAACACATACATATGTAAAAAAGAAATACACTTCTCCAACTTGCAGTTTGAAAAGCAGGCCTAATAAGAGTCCAGAATGGATGTTCTTCATGAGTTTATATAGAGAGAATATTATTGGTTCTCCAAGATATGATGCTATAATACAGTCTGCTTTAGAAATATGGTGAAGGTCTTAAGTAGAGCACACAGTACCTGCCACACCACTCCTTTGCACTATTCAGTCATTCACTTTGGGCTATCAAGTATGGAAGAAGAGGGGAGGGGGAATGGAGAAATGTTGGTCAAAAGGTACAAAGGTTCAGTTATGCAAGATGAATAAGTTCTGGAGATTTAATATACAGCATGGTGACTATAGTTAACAATATTGTATATTTGAAATTTGCTAAGAGGGTAGGTCTTTTTTTTTTAATACATCTTTATTAGAGTATAATTGTTTCACAATGTTGTGTTCATTTCTGCCATACAACAAAGTGAATCAGCTATACATATACATATATCCCCATATCTCCTCCCTCTTGCGTCTCCCTCCTACCCTCCCTATCCCACCCCTCTAGGTGGTCACAAAGCACCGAGCTGATCTCCCTGTGCTATGCGGCTGCTTCCCACCAGCTATCCATTTTACATTTGGTAGTGTATGTGTGTCAGTGCTACTGTCTTACTACATCCCAGCCTCCCCTTCCCCCCTGTGTTCTCAAGTCGGTTCTCAACGTCTGCATCTTTATTCCTGCCCTACCACTAGGTTCATCAGTACCATTTTTCTAGATTCCATATATATGCGTTAGCATACAGTATTTGTTTTTCTCTTTCTGACTTATTTCACTCTGTATGACAGACTCTAGGTCCATCCACCTCACTACAAATAACTCAATTCCGTTCCTTTTTATGGCTGAGTAATATTCCATCATATATATGTACCACATCTTCTTTATCCATTCATCTGTCAATGGACATCATCTCACACCGGTCAGAATGGCCATCCTCAAAAAATCTAAAAACAGCAAATGGTGGATAAGGTGTGGAAAAAAGGGAACCCTCTTGCACTGTTGGTGGGAATATAAATTGATATAACCACTATGGAGAACAGTATGGAGATTTCTTAAAAAATTAAAAATAGAACTACCATATGACCCAGCAATTCCACTACTGGGCATATACCCTGAGAAAACCATAATTCAAAAAGAGTCATGTACCACATTGTTCATTGCAGCGTTATTTACAGTAGCCAGGATATGGAAACAACCTAAATGTTCATCGACAGACAAATGGATAAAGAAGATGAGGGTAGATCTTAAGACATCTCACCACACACACACACACACACACACACACACACACACACACACACACACTTCCTATGTGTAAATTATACCTCAATACAGCTCAGAAAAAAAGTATGGTCGATGAAATGATCAAGGTGTGGAAGATTGGAAGATGACCAGGGACAGAGCCCTAGAAGCCCGTACATACAGAGATAGGGAAGAGGAATGAGATTTACTATAGGAACCTGAGAAGGAAAGGTCAGGCCAAAAGAGCCAGGAGAGAAGGATATCATGGAAGCCCAAGAAAGAGGGAGTTTCCAAAAGTCCCCTGTAGTCAGTGGTGGCAAATGTCGAGAGGCCTAGATGTTTCCTACTTGGTTCCAACACCTCCCTTCTAAGCAGAGCCACACAACATTCCAACTTTGGCTTCAGTAGTCACCAGTTTTAGCAAAGGCTGGAAAAGGATTAAACAGAGTTCAAACTTGAAATCCACAGGAGAAAAGAGCAAGGCCTTTTGTTCCACACACGTTGCAGAGCATGAGACCAAGGGGCAGCTGCGGAACATACAGAGTTGCTACCTTTCAGATTGAGAGCTGAGCAAAGGTTTGTTTTAATAGAACATAAAGTACAGGAGTCAAATGAAGACAATGGAAAGATAAGTAAAAACCAAGAGATTCCTGGATATCATTTGAAGGCATTTTTAAAGAGCCTGTTTAAGCTTTCCTTGATTTGCACATAAATCTGGTGCTGGCAAATAATTACCGATTCCATTGCCAAAGTTCTACTTTGGGGTTATTAAAAATTCTCCAAACATATGGTGACATAGCCTTTGGAGTTTAAGAATTTAATTTGTTTTTCACCTGTATGTTGGAAAAATGTCTTAGATTCAAATAATACATTTTTTCTCTAAACAATCATTTTAAATACTGACTCATAATATTAAGTGTCTTTTGAAAGCATTATAAACCTCAACATTCTTTCAGTGTTGTTTTAATATATTATTATAAGAATATCTTAAACTTGTAACAAGCAAACTGAAAATTTTGAGGAGTTACAAATTTTCTTTAAAAATATAGAACAAAAGGCAAATAGCCCTAATATTTTTCTATTTATTCAATGTATCACCATCTTCATCTGTCCATGCTTGCTGTATGTTAGCATAGGGCTTTCCTAACATTTTGAATTCCATTAATCTAAAATATAAAGCCCTATACCTGTGATAAATTACTAATGCTAATAGATAAGATCACCCAATTATAAACTTCAGTTTACTCTTATTAATGTAGCAAATGAAGTCATGGGAGTGAGTGAGATCTCATTTTGGATAAGGTTCCATTTCTTGTTAAATGTTGTTATTTCGCAGTTGGACATATATCATCATTGATATAACAATAACAGATGTCTTATTTGTGGATTCCTCTCCTGTCTGCCTCACAGCAATGGTTTTACTACTTGTGAAGGATTACAAAAAATTACTGGAGGATTTACAAGAGGTCTCTGCAGTATTTATCTAGAAGCCAAGTCTAATATTGTTTTTCCAAACCCAACAACCAATACAACTTAATCCTGACTCAAAAGAGCTACATTATTCTTCCCTTAGTTAGCCTGTGTGATTACAGCTTCAGTACCTATTTTGTCTATAAAAGTTGGCTTCGTCACGTTACGTAGGGATATGAACATCCCATCTTCCTATTCTCTTGGAAACGTCAAAAATCATCTTTTGCAGGAGGTACTAGCACCAGGTTTTGTAGTATGTACCTACTGAGCCAGTTCCTTTTTTAATTGTGGTGGTACTTTTTTGAGGGGGGAGACAGTCATCAAAAGATTTGGAACTTGTTTTCAGCTTTAGTTGAAGTTGTTGTTGGTGTTTCTTATGAATTGGTCAGAAACAAAGGCCACAGAAGTTTTGGAATTTTCAGGACATTCTCATACCTCCCTCTGTTAATTGTCTACTGGAAAGAAAACTGGGGAAATGAGCCTTTAAATGTCATAAGCTTGGGCACAGTCCCCAGGGCTGTGTCCTCAAGTATCATCAGCGGCATAGTGCTACAGCCTCTTCTTTAGGTGATAGGAGTGAGTACAACTGTGTAATCAAGGTGCTGTGAAAGAGCGTGTGTGCTTTCTTAATACTGCAGGAATTATTCATAAGACCTCATTTAACATTCCCAGTGATAATAGGGCTTTTGACTACCATTGTCTTCTTAAAGGGTGAATACAGACAAGGTGATTTTTATTCTATTCTACAAGTTGGGTAATGGGAGCCTGTGGTTGATCTGATTTTACTCTATATTGTTTGTAACAGCATATCAGAGTCCAGTCTGGGAAACACACTCTAGATCTTTCATGCAGATGCAATTGAACGCAAGAAAATGGTAACGTGGTGATGGAAGAGCTGAGAAGCAGGTCAAGGAACAGGGAAACAACCCAGAAATTAGCAGCAGCAGGAAGCCTCTACCATTTCTAAAGGACAGGGGGAGGAGGCGTTGTTCCTAGAGCTCAGAAGCCAGAGCTGTCTAGCGGGAGCTGGAATCCCAGCAGAGGTGGTAACGGAAGCTGTGGAGGGTGGGGCGATCCCCTAGGAGCTAGAGTCACAGAAGGAGGGTAGCCACTGTCAGAGAGAGCCCAAAGCAAAGAACTAAGAGGGGAAATATCTGGCTTCTCCCCTACTGCCTGCCAACCTTTCACCTGTGCCTACCATTGGCCAAAACTACCCAGAAGTCACTTGGGAAGAGAAGCTGAGAATGTGCATCCCTGCAACACAAACCAGAGAGGGGCAGGGCAGAGAATGGATTTAAAAGCAAACGAATGACTGGCAAAGTAGCATCTGCTACTCAAAAGAAATTTATGTCAAAATCTGGAAAAATAAATCACATTCCTTCGGTATTACATACAGTCCCTATCTTCAAAGAATTAGCTGCAGCATTTCACTGGAAAGATAAGACATAGGCCAAGATAATTAAGCAATGCAACTATGTGAATACTGTCTGCTTTGCTGGAATGCCAGCCCCTGTCTGTAATGTGATGATGCTCATATGTAATTGATAAATAAGGGAAGGTAATTGATAAGCAGAGGAATATCTGTGAAATATGGAAGTAACCTTGTTTCAATATGCAAGTTTTGGTAGACAAGAGGAACCCATAATACAGCAAGAAGAGGATGATAACTTTTGGCAGGAAAGGAAAAGTTCCCCAGCATGGCTGTTGCATTGGTTGCAGCAACCCTTTCAAGGCTGCAGCATCTACATATAAAAAATTAAAAATGCGTGTTTGCACTCTTGGTTCCCTCCCCAAAGTGATCCTTTGCCAGCCTAGGGAGACGAGGCTTGAGGCAGGTTGCACTGCCGCATTGCCCACCTTAACAACTACCCCATTGGCTCAGACCCCACTTCCATCTGCATTATCTCAGCAACTCCTCCCTAACAAATCAAAGTGTTATAGCATCTCCACTCTGTTGTTACTGTTTGTTATTGATATCTACTCTGGCCATGTCCAGCCACACTGAGGAAGACCTTCAGGGAGATCCAACATAGCTCAGATATCCAATATTATTTTTATTAGTGCTCTGATTACAAATTACATGAGATTTTCAGTGGTCTGCCCAATGAGACCTTTTAATTGTGTTTGTTTTGTTTCTGCAGAAGATCAGATTTTTCAGGAAAGCATATATCACATTATAGAGAAGCACTTATAGTAAAAATATCATTTTGTTTGGTTACAGAGCACTGTAGCATGGGGGAAAGATCAATAGGGATCATTCATTCATTCTTACAGCATTTATTGAATGTTCTTGTAATTGAAAAATTCAAATATGAATCAGGTATAGGGAGAGTTTACAACCAGACTTACTAACAGATAATTAAGATACAATGCAATAGATGCTACATAGAAGTATTAATGGCATCATGAAAAAGTCTAGAGCAGGGTAAAAATAATTTTACCCATGTTAGGGAAGACTTCAAGAGGACGTGATATTAGCATGGTCTTAAATGGTTAGGTTTGCCAAGTGGTGAAGGAGAAAAGAAGACAGTAGGAAAACATGCACAGAGGCATACATTAATATAATTAACTAATACAAAAGTTTGATGTGAATGTTTAGGAATGGAGCAAGAGAGAAGAGTTCACATAGAAAATAGCAAGAACTGTAACTGGAGAAGTTGATGCCAAAAGCCTTACAGACCCAGCTTAGCAGTTTAGAGCTCATCCTGTGAACAACTGGACTCCAGCTGAGGACTTTAAGGAGAGAAGTAACTTGAGGAGAATTGTTTTCAGAAAGATCATCCTGGTGTCTATGTGAAGAATGGACTTGAGGGGAGGAAGATAGATGCCAGGGAGATCAGATAGGAGGCTATATTCATACTCCAAACAAAAATGATGAGGGTCTAAGCCAGTGGCCATGAGGATGATAAAAAGGGACTTTAGCCAGAGGACATTTCTGAGGGAGAACCGACACGTCTGATGATCAACTGGACATGGAAAATAAGAGACATAAGTCAAAGATGACTTCAGGAGTTCTAACTGAGGCAAGAGGGTGTATTGAAATGCCATTAGCTGAGGTACAGAATTCCATAAGGAAATGCAGGTCTGAGGGTGAAGCTAATGGGTTCAGCACTTCTATTTTCAAACTGTCTAGACTATTTCAGAAGTGGACAAGGGGGCTTAATTTCTGTGAGATAACTCTATACATGGGGGAAAATCTGCTGTTGAAAGATATTTAACCATTTGATTTGCATATTATAGCCAAATCATACATGGCCTAATTTCCTGATCTGTTAAATGGGTTTTACTTACCCATGTTTGTAAAGAGATCAACTTGAATTCTACACTGTCAACATTTAAAAATATTATTAAAAGCAGAAATAGATTTCCAATTCAAAAAGCATCTGTACAGTCTGGCAAGCTTACAATAAGTAGATTGGGGAAGAAACAGTCAAATTCAGGGCAGGAATGTTGCATGTTATAACTAAGGACAGATGCAGTTTCAGGGAAATACTTGTAGTGTACATAAAGAAGGCCGTGCACAGCCTTGAATTAATAGTAATATATATTCTAATTAATTGACAGCAAGAGCTGCTGATAGAATGAAAGCCTAGATCTCTAGCTCCCTAAGCAAGCACCCAGAGAGAGCCAAATAAATTGCTGAGACTCTGTCTTTATATAATCTATGATGCAGTCTTGAAATAATCATCCTATGTTTTCCCATCCTCCATTTATTATGTTGGATTTGGGGGGTTTTTTTACACCTAAATTTAGCATGCATAAAAGAGAAAATCTGGAGATGAAAATTAGCACAAGAAGCAACATAAAAATTCAGAAAGAACACTTTGATTCAGGCAAAATGGCCACCACATTGTACATTTAAGAAGTGAGTAATTTTTGTGAAAATGAAAATTATACCAGTGACACTCCTTCACTGTAGTGCATTTCCTGGCAGAAGTGATAGGTTATACTGGGCCATCAGCATTTTCTTATCATGTCCTTGTGACCAAAAGCACATTGTCATATAGGGGATTAGGATTAGAAATACAATTTTCTTTGTACTAAGTTAACACACCACCTTGCCTTTTAGTAGTATTTTCTAAAAAACAAAATAAAACAAACCTATATTAACCTCGTCAGACAATTCATCTACATACATGTCAAACACCTAGGAGGTGTTTAAAGCCAAGTCAAAAAAGCAGAGGGAAGGAGTTTTAGAAGTACTGGTTCAATTCTTCACTTTCATTTACAGCATTGCCTTATGAAGTAAAGGCTTACTTGAGGCTTTCTGCTAAAGACACCACTAAAAATGATGTTTGTGTACTTGTATTGTACTGATCTTTGCACCACAGAAGTATTTTAATTCAAACTATTCACAAAACCCTTTATTTTAATATGCAGTTGATTAGCTGGTATTGCACATAAAGAGAGAATAATTATAAATTGCCCAAGTAGTCTATAAATATTCTCCTTAGAAGTGCCAAAATTGCAAGCCATAATACAACAATAGTGATGGAAACTGGAATAAACTTCTGTAAATTAAAATTTATTTCCTAATGATGTGTCCACCAAACCAATATTATCATTACCATTTATTGAGCAATTACTTGGTGCCAGGCTCCAAGTTTAGGAGGAAGAACATAAATAAATAAGACTCAATCTCTGTTGTCTGAAATTAATAGTTTAGAGGAGAAGTATAAAATATTAATAGCTATCTATAACAAAAATGATAAATGCTCTTATATATATATAGGACAAAGGCATGCGTGTGCGTGTATAAATACAATGAGAAAACAGTAGAGGACACAATTTTAATGTGAGAAAAGTGTCAAATAGGCAATATGGCACTGTGTTTAAACAATTCCAGCTTCCAAAATACTGGGTTTTGACTCCAGGCTCTGCCTCTCTCTCTAGCTGTGATACCTTTGCAAGTTACTTTGTGTCATTCAGCCTGGACTCTATCACCTGGATAATAAATAAGAACAACATGAAAACACCCAGTACATTGCCTGGCCCACCCAAAGTGCTTGATAAACAGTAACTATTACTATAGGGAAAGGCTTCACATAAATAGGAGTTTAACAGACAACTTCTGTTGGGCACTGGCTATTTTGCAGTTTGTACTTTCCTCCAGGAATCAGCAAGGAGTAACCATAGAGCATAGCCATAGAGCATCATCTCCGGTTGAGGTCTAAAAGGAGAAGAATGGGGCAAGCCATGCTGGTAAGAAACAAGTATGGACTTCCCTGGTGGCGCGGTGGTTGAAAGTCCGCCTGCCAATGCAGGGGACATGGGTTCAAGCCCTGGTCTGGGAAGATCCCACATGCCGCGGAGCAACTAAGCCCGTGCGCCACAACTACTGAGCCTGTGCTCTAGAGCCCGCCAGCCACAACTACTGAGCCCACGTGCCGCAACTACTGAAGCCCACGCACCTAGAGCCCGTGCTCTGCAACAAGAGAAGCCACCGCAATGAGAAGCCCGCGCACTGCAATGAAGAGTAGCCCCTGCTCGCTGCAACTAGAGAAAGCCCGCGTACAGTAGCGAAGACCCAACGCAGCCAAAAATTAATTAATTAATTTTTAAAAAAGGAAACAAGTATGTACCAACAAGGACCTACCGTATAGCACAGGGAACTATACTCAAAATTTTGTAATAACCTATGAGGGAAGAGAATCTGAAGAAGAATATATATATATATATATATATATATATATATGTAACTGAGTATATATATAAATGTATAACTGAGTCGCTGTGCTATACATGTGAAACTTGCACGATATTGTAAATCAACTATTCTTCAATAAAAAATAATTTTAAAAAGAGACACATATGTAAGTAAAATGATGCAGAGAGAGAGAGGAACCAAGAAATCCCAGAATCAAAGGAGTGAAACTGGGTCAGAAGCAGAGGAAATCTTCAGGTTAAGTAAGCAGGCAACATAATTCCCCAGCAGGATGAAGGGTGTGCCATTGTGAGTAGCTCTATTCTTTTGGCTTTGCAGCCAAGGTGGATGCCTTTTTCAAGAGACATAGGAATGGCCCATGCAACAGCTGGCAGGCAGTGCAAGAGGGGCACCAAAAAGAAGTGCAAGGTACTCAGGACATCTGTAATCAGGATAGAGTGGTATTATCAGAGCATGTCATTACCTTTCTCACAACTTACATATGGCATATGTTTGAACCCAATTTAAGAATTGTCCATAAATCAAAGTCATAAGCATCTCAATCCTGTTACAGGAATTAGGAACTTGGCATCTTTGCAGTCCAGAAGACTCTAACCACTCTTAAGAATCTGCTTGCAATTTTTTATCTCACTACACGACAAAAGAGACCAGATTCTTCAGGATCCAAGACAGAGACTCCTTGCTAGGATGCAACTAATTCATCCATTAACTTTATCCTGTTGTAAGTTTTCTAAAATTGCATAAAGAATCATTGTTTGGTAGAGAATACTAGGCAAAACAGAAAAGCTTTGAGACTCTGGGCCCGAGGAATCAACACCTATGGAGTAGTCTACATACTCCTTTAATGCTTTGCAAAATTTTTGTATTGTGGTGCACATAGAAATGAATTCTGAATGTGAGTCAAACAGTAGGAGGGCACTGTTGACAGCTGGATCTGTTGGAAAGCTGCTCACTTATGAAAAATGCTGCAAGGAAAATTGTGAATTTCCTGCCTGGCATTCAATGTAATTCAGCAATACTTTCCTTTAAAAATGTAAAATAACAAGAATATGGTAAATGAACTGCATTTTTATTTGCTTATGACTTGAGAGTTTCTGCCTTGTAAAAAGGATAAAAGGCCTAAAGGCAAAGGAATCTTTTGTCTCAAAGGGAAAATGCTGTGGAAGAAAAGAAAGGTTGGGTAAGGTATTCAACAAGATTCAGAGTCACTCTCTGGGGGGATGTCCTTCATTTGGGGAGACTCTTAAACTCATTCAGGCCACCAAGGTACCAGTTAGCACATGGCAGTTGTAATTCACTAAATGGAACCCTGGTGGCCTAAAAGAATCAATGCTACCAAAGAGACAAACTTACCTACGGGGAGCAAATTAGGTGCTAGCAGAATGTCTGATTATTCTGCCGTTTATATTTATAGAGTCAGTGAGTCAACGAGTATTTATTGACCCCCTAGAGGTTGCACTGCTCTCTAATAAATGTGTGGGTACCTATTAGTGGTTAGACACAGTCTCCTGCCCTCAAGGAGATTTACAATCCAGTAGAGGTGATAATTATCCTTTAAAATGGATACTTATTAATAAAAACCACAGAAGGGAAATTAGGAAGTTTGGGTTGGTTGGTTTTGGTTTTTTTTTGACACGTTGGAAAATGGGATACTAATAATTCTGGACAAACCAGGAACTTGGAGTTTGTGGAGGTTTTTTTTTTTGTTGGTCGTGGTTTGAATTGGTTTATTTGGGGGTTTTGTCTTTGTTCTCATTTTTTTGTTTTGTTTTTAAAAGCAAAGATATGATACGACAACAGGAAGAAGGAATTTTTTTGAAACCTTCAGGAAAGCCTTAGTTAAGAATTTTTGGAGAATAAACAAGAGAGAAAATAGTATTAGAACCAAATGAATGCTCTCTTCGTTGGCCAGCTAAAAGGTACAACATGCCCTGAGTTACATAAGAGAGATAATAGATTTTGTGGGTGAGACTAGATAATAGGGAAGTTTTAAAGGAAAAAAGTTACTATCTAAAAAGGAAGTCATTGGAGGTCATTATTAACAGAAATACATGATCTAAGGCATGAACAATATTAAGGAATGAATGAACAATTCTTTAGCCATTTGCAATAGGATTCCAAGTCAGGGGAGTTTGGGGACTAAGAAGTCAACAGTAAAAGGCCAATCATCTTCTAACCTGTTCTATATAGAAGCTGCCTGGATGGAGGGGTGGGGGGTTGAGAAGAGGACACAGTAGGAACAAAGTTACCTCTGGTGGGATCGTTCAAAGGGGCATTCGAAGTGGCAAGTGTAGCTAGTGAGTTCAGTTTGAGGCATACCAAGTTTGATAATGACCAAAGGAAATCTAATGAGCATTATACTGAGGGCCAGGAGAAATCTGGGGCCAAAAAGGGAAATTTGCTTAGGAGGAGAGTGAATGTGGGAGTGTAATCCGTGGAAGCAAGTGTGAGCTTGGATGAAATCTTCAAGGGGATTTCCCACATGAAGAAAATTATAGTGAAGGGGGATAAATTACAGTTGCATTTGAGATGTTCTTCTAAAGATCTTCTGTGAAAAGAAATTATGTCATTACATTTGTTTCACATTTACTGAGCCTAAGAAGTTTTGTCTGGTTTGGAGTGGCAGGGATGAAAAGTTTGAATCACAGCTAATAGAAGATTGAGGGACACTTACCAATGATACTAACCCCACCCCTTGAAACCCTTCTTGCCGCAGGTGGGCTTTCATGCTGAACAGAGCCCCTTACTATCTTCAGTACCTATCTATCCATTATGCAGTCTCACACTGGACCCCATGGCTCTGCACAAACCAGGTAGCTTGAGTCCTAGTTCTGCTATATAGGATCCAGAGTTAGTCCTAAACCTCGTTGACATCCATTTCCTCAAATGTAAAACAGAGTTTAATAATAGATACTATCTCAGAAGGATATTGTGAATATTAAACAAGATAATACATATCAGATGTCTGGTATATAGTATGTGCTCATTAAATGAGAGCTATTACACTCATGCATTTTAAATTAAATTTTAAATATACACACAAATGTATATTGAATATGCCATCAATTTATAACAATTTTTTCTATTTTCCATAAATATCTTTTTCTAAATCCATGTCTCTCTTTAGAATGTATAATAAATTTGATATTTTCAAGAATACACACCCTACTCAGATTATTCCTTTACAGTTATATCCAAAATTATTATTACATCTTTTAAAACTACATTAATTTTCATTCATTTCAATTTAATACAATTAAATTTTAAAGGACCTGGGATTTGAAATTAGAAAATGTAGGTCATAAGCTTTAGCCAAACAATGTAGACAAGTTTCTTAACCTCATTGGATCCAAATTTTCTGTTTTTATAAGCAAAAATCATAGCAACAAATGTATATACATCATCAGCATTGCAGGATTATTATGAAAACAACTTAGGTAATATATGTAAAATTCCAAAGAGCTTCAATAATTTAAAAATTATTGTTATAGGGACTTCCCTGGCGGTGCAGTGGTTAAGAATCTGCCTGCCAATACAGGGGACACGGGTTTGATCCCTTGTCCAGGAAGATCCCACATGCCACAGAGCAACTAAGCCTGTGCGCCACAACTACTGAGACTGCACTCTAGAGCCTGACAGCCACAACTACTGAGTCCACACGCCACAACTACTGAGCCCATGCACCACAACTACTGGGCCCATGTGCCACAACTACTGAAGTCCGCATGTCTAGAGCCCGTGCTCCGCAACAAGAGAAGCCACTGCGATGAGAAGCCCATGCACAGCAACAAAGACCCAATGCAGGCAAAAAAAAAAAAAAAAAAAAATTATTATAAACCACTCAATGGTTTTATGCTTATCCCTGATTAGAGGATGAACTCTGAGAGTAGATACCATTGCATCTGTTACAGAACATTCACACCATTAGTAGGCAAGAAATGCTTTCTGTGTTTGAACAGAGGAGATGGTTGGCAGACACAGAAAGGAGACAGACATACTGACCAGCAGAGCTGAAGTGGTTCCCATAGAATGATATTTTAGAGTTGGGAGCTGGAAAGACTGACTCTGAAGTGGCACTGATTCCTCCCCGTATGTTATTTTGCGTGAAGACAATGGAGTTTGAAGTTCTTGACCAAGAATTTTGTGATTTCTTGGTTCAAACTTGCCACCTCATCCCTGGTTCCAAAACAATAGTTGCCACTTCATGCATTGCTTTTCACAACCCTTAATTCAGACATGCTTAACACAGAGGCTCTTAAGCTATCTGGTTGACATATAATCTTCAGAGTGTAGAATGTCTGAATTAGCATATCGTGTTACCCAGAACTCTAGAGGGCTCAAACTAGCCTCCTGTTTTTTAGTGGCACAAGTGGAGTTCTGGAATCAAATATACAGGAGTATAAGCTGAAATCAAAGAAGCAGTGTTTAAGCAGTAACTGAGGTCCTAGGAGTGACAACTTCTCCCCAGAACTGCTCCTTTATCTCAAAAGCTTTCAATTCTGGTCCAGCTTCTGTGTGCTCCTTGTCTTCTGGTTCATCTTCTAATCCCATCTCACCCAGCTCCAGCTCAAGTCTCTTTCTCTTTGTTGTATACTTCCTTCAAGGATAATCAATCAATAGAACTGCTATTATTGGCATGTAAGAAATAAAGTGCTTTAAAAAGCAAGAGGTGACAACTTCAAGGGTAATAATAGAAAAGAGTATAAAGCCAAATCAGCTTGTTCTTACCTTGAAAGAAAAATTTAAATAAATATCTAATTATCTCAAAGCACACTATTCATCATACATAATAACATATTTTGAAATTAGCTTGCTTTATTTCTTTCTGCATAAACCACATCTCAACTCTCTCTTCCCTCTCCTAAATGTCAGAGTACTCTGCCCTAAACCCAGCTCATGTTCACATGTTGGCTCTTGTCCTTTTTCTCCACTTTTACTCCCCACGCAGTCTATTCTTTTTTCCAACTATTGATCCTCTCTCTCCTTTACTCTCTTTTGCCAGTTCTCTACTTAGCCCATCAATACCACAATATTCACAGACAAGTAGGGAAAAGGGGAGGGGAGAGGAAAAAGTTGTGAACACTCAGACTTAATAGGTTTGCCTGTCACAAAAATTAACATTTAAAACTTGAAAATTGTCTGAGTTTTACACACTGTCTGAACTTGATAACACATAAGTAATGAGCAAAAACATTTGAAACCCTCCTAAATATTTTGTACACCTGGATATGCCCCCAGGAAATTCCTAGCAGTGACTGCTACTTTCATTTTCCCCCCAAGTATGGCAGACAATAGTGAAGAGTTCCCATTGGTCACCTCCCATGAATTCAGTTTCAAAGCTGTTAACACAACACTAGTATTTCAACATTCCTTCAGCTTTACCATCTTTATGTTCATTTTAAATTAAGAAGTCTGAAGCAGATCTTATCAAATCCATGATATTGTTAAGAGCACTTCAAGGTCCTTTTAAAAACAAGAATTACTTACATCAGCTTACTTTATTGCTTCATTTTCTGACTCTAAAGGACACAAAGTATACTAAAGCAATTTAACATGGCCATAACCTACAATTTTAACTTACCCTGAGGGGCCATTTCACCTCTTGTTTTACTTTTCCAGACCAAATCAATAGAGGGAAGAATCAAGTCAAGACACATGTCATAACTGTATTAGAGGTCAATGAGGTTTAAACAAATTGGTGTCTACTCATAAATAATTGACTCACAATTTGTACCAGGGTTCAGGGTGAAATGCTCTTCACCTGAAACATCTTTAAATTTTATTCTACCTATTGTTGGCACCTGAGGGAACTATAACTACACATAAGTGTGGGTCTACAAGTCAGCCATCAACAAAGACTTTCTCTCAAGAATGTAAAGGGGTAGTAATTCAGTAGGAAGCACACACAATCCACCTTGTTCATCATGAAAGAGGTTAAAATCGACCCTTGGTATTCAGAGATTTAACATTTGAGGGTGTGACTAATCGTAAGCAAATCCCAAAAAAATCTACACCATCTTGCAATTTGTGACTTTGCTGAGGCATGAGTTTAAACTTCAGGTGCTATAAAACTGGTATATGGAAATAGCTGCAACTCCTTAGAAGGGATCCTCAACAGCTGTTCAGTATCATGTATGCCCTTGGCTTTCTGGTCCTCTACTTGCTATCACATGTAACTGTCATTAAGGCTTTAAATGAGTCTTTAAATCCTTCAGTTATAAATCACAGCATTTGGGGAAATGTGGGGTTATGGTTATGTTTGTACACTTGAAGACCTGCAAAGGGACCCAGTACTGGAATGGGATATAGGAGGAAGTTAATCATGGAGATCCTGGGAGGGTTTTCTTGTCTTATAAGAGACGGGCATGAGTAGATAGCTCAGTGGTGCTGCCCTTCCCCCCTCTTCTTACCTTGAACAGTAATCAGATGCCTGGATCTGTGACCGCCATCTTGCAACTGTGATGTGACATGTGAGAAAATCTAAGTCCATTACACTAAACATGGTGGAGAGAAAATAGAGTTGGGCCCTTTATGAAATTGTTAAACTGCTACACTCCAGTACCATATATATCTAGACTTCTTGTTTTGTGCGATAATTAAATTTCCATATTATTAAAAGCTTTAAAAACACTCCTGATAGATACAGTGGTGTGTAATATTGTCCCTCTTCTCCAGGAATTTATTATTGATTCAGGGAAATGAACTCAAATAACTTTAATAACTAATAGAAAAGTATATGAGCCATGTGAAAGATGAAAACAAAGGGCTATGAACATTTATAGTCAAGAGGGACCTTGTCCAGCTGAGGTGGACAGAGCAGGAAATCAAAGATCAGGTTAGGAAGTAGAGAGTCAGTTGGGACAGGAAAGGGAACTCTCAGAGGGATCTGGTTCTGCTGTTTATAAACTATGTAATCTTGAACACGTGGCTTGAACTCCTTAGGCCTCCAATTCCTTAGAAAGGTTTCAAAGGTGATTAGCTAATCTTTGGGTGAAGAACCTAGAGCAAAGTAAACAGCCATGAATTAGTAGCTATTCTTTTTGGAGAAATAGCATAATGTTCCATAGCCTATCTTAACCAAAGAAATTAGACCACTGATCTTAATCTGCCCTAACCCACCAATACGATCCAATTGAAATGAGATTCATAATGCCAGTCAATGAAAACAGGCAATGCCTACTTAGTGAGTGCAGTAAACAAGAAAGAGGATGGCATCAAAGCTTCTCTACCCTACTCTTTCACTCTGGGTCCTAGGTATACTCAGATAAACCATGGGGTAGAAATCATCCCCGTCTGGGTGGAATGGATGTTACTGCTCCTTCGGGTTAGAAATTAGGGTTTATGTATTTTCCAGGCACTGTGTTAAGAAGCTTTACTTCATTTAATTCTCACCTTAAGTGTAAGAGTATGCGTTATTATCCACATTTCACAGGTGAGAGAGCTGAAGTTCCTATAAATTAATGTCTTAAAATCAGATTTCAAGTTGAATAGAAAGATGAAATTCATACTTACTTTATCTGATTTTAGAACCTTCCTTTAGAACCTTCCCTCATACCATTGTATCACACTGCTTCCAATTAGAATCGAATCCCTTCTCTTCTCCATGTTCTGAACTGGTTTGAGTGTTTAGGCACATGGCAAGAATATCTTCCCTCTCTCTTCCCTTCCAACACTAGACCAGCAGAGTTAGTTGTCCATAGTTACATTCATGGAAGTAGTGTTGTCCAAGAGATCAGAACTGACATTTATTAGGAACCTACTATGTGCTGTTAATGGTACCGAATACATTAGAATATGTTCTTGCATTTATTCCTCACAACAATGTAAGAAGTAAGTATTGATGCCTCTGTTTAATACAGAGGAAAGTGACAGACTAAGAGGTTAAAGACAGGATTTCTTACATAAAGTGATAGCTAATAAGTGGTAGGGCCAGAACTCAAACCCAGGTCTGTCTGTATCCCAAGTTCACATCTTTCCTTCATTCCAGTGTTTCCCCACCGCCCACTCCCCACCCCTAGTTTCCCAGCTTGTCTATAGTCTTAGAAATAACAGCCTGAATTCCCAGTACTGAAGGGAGCAGAACAGACCTGATTTTAAATTTGTGAGCCATATTATATTCCAAAATTCTTATGTCATGGTGGGAAACTTTTAGAAGAGTAAAGATGGTGATTATAAAGCCAGTTATAATCAAACTTAACATGAGAAACTACAAATAATTAACATGGTTATGTATGGTTTGCCACTCTCTAGAATAGGATATTAGCTTGAAACCTGGAAAATTATTTACAAATGCTAAACATGTTAAACACACACACACTCACATATTTTGTTTTATCGGAAGTGAGTGTGAAGAAAAAGTTACTAAAGCTACTTCTTCATAATATGCAATAGATCCAAAACGATATTATTTGTGACATGTAACATTGCTTATGAGAGGATGAGTTTCTTTTAAAAGTAAATACATTAGAGACATGGAGAAATGAGACCATCAAGGATTTTTCTCCCCCTTTGTATGAGCAAACTAATTGCTATTTAAGTTTTCTAAATCTAGTGTCTTCTTGAGTTGAAAATTTCCACCTGGAGGAAGTGTTTATGACCATCTTGTAAATATCTACTTTCAAAAATTAATTCATGCACGTTAAGTCAGTAGGAATTCTTCATTTATAGGGAAAAAAAGATCAGGTTTGCAACTGGGTGTTTTAAAGGTACAGGGAGCAGTGCGTGTTCTGATGTGAAGGCTGGGAAATATTTCTCCAAACATCTGAATCCTAAATCACATAAAATTGACAAAATATACTAACATTCTTCAGAAAGATCAAAAATAACAGTTCTGAGAAGAGCAGTCACTATTCCCTAGTGGTTTCTACTCAGAATATCGTTAGGTTTGTTTGTAACTTTTAACTAAGCCTAGTCATATCCAGACTAATATTTTTGCCCAGTGATGAAAATAGCTATATGAAGAAAAAGCAATGTCTTTCTGTGGTTAAGTCTGTACATTTGGAGTCAAACTCCCTGGTTCAAATCTCACTTAACCAACTGTTTGATGCTGGGCAACTTAATAATCTTCTCTCAACTTCTGTTTCTTCTGTTACATTTTCCAGTGATAACATATAGAAAGCATTTAGCATAGCACCTAGCAGACAAAATACCTTATATATGTTACCTATATTATTAAATGGGTACATCGAGTCATAGAATAATCTAGTCATATTTTCTTAGGCCATTTGGTAGCAATTTATTTTAAAGAAATAGTAAGAGTTAATGGACGTAATAATTTCAGCATGTAGCCATGTTCCAGTTACTAGTTGAAGTACTTTCCATAATCTAAATTATAATCCTCATAATTATCTATGAGGTAGATACTATCATTATCTCAGTTTACAGTTGGAGCCAGATACTATAGCACAGGGGAGTTAAGTAATGTACCCAAGCACAGGCCACCCTTTAATGGCAGAGCCAGGATCTGAATGAACACACGATTTAAACTGGATCCAGTGTCTTTGCTCCTCACCACTATATTACATTGCTTCTCTGTGATGCAGCTTAGATGGCCTCAAAAGATCTAATTTATGCCCGTACAAAAAAGGAGACAAATAAAATAAGATAGAATAGTCCCCTCAAATCCTCTTTGGGAGCAGCTAAGAAATAAATTGCACTTACATTATCAATAAATAAATAAATAGATAGATAGATAAATAAATAAATAAATAAATATATATATATATACTCCCCTCTGGCAATGTAGAAAACGATTTTATAAGATTTCACTACCATGAAAAGAGACTGATTCAATTGGCCCCATATGAAAATTGATCTCATTGTCATACAGTGTATGTGCTACCCAGAGACCAAAAACAAACGGACATGCACAGTGCTGCAAGCAGGGAGGAGTGCTCTGGGTAGAAGCCTACCAGCTGCTGGGCAGGGTTTCAGAGCAGAGGACCTTCGTAGTGTGCCCCTGGGCTACTCTGATTTTCGAGTTTAGAATGAGATTGTAGCCATCCACCCAAATTGATAAGGCTGAGGAAGACTTCGTCTTAATCAAATTAAAAGTTCAGAGTCAAGAAAATAAACACAACCAGAATTCTCACATCAGTTTTTTAATTCATTTTCTTCTTGGTAGGCTAGACATGGGAAGTCAAATTAAATCCAAAGTCTACTTGCTAAGTAAAAATCAGAATATCCCCAACTGCAGCAGTTTTAAACTCTGCAGAAATTAGATCTTTTGAGGCCATCGAAGCTGCTTCAAGGAGAGGCAACATAAGGTAGTGGTGAAGAGCATAGACACTGAATCCAATTTAAATTGTGTATTCATTCAGATCCTGGCTCTACCTCTTCCCTCAAGTTTTTTATCTTTCTTTATGTTCCCCAGCTGCAGCCAGATCTAACCTCCTATTTCACAGAGAAAACAAAACCATCTGTTATAACATCACTCAACTACTCCACTTTAAACCTAAGATATTGTCAAATCTTCAACTTTTCAAAAAAAAATTATCACCTCCTATACACAAGATACTGAGGATACAGAGAAGAATAAGGTATACACCCTGTCCTGGAGTAGCAGTTTATATAGGAAGACCAAAAATGTAAACAGGTAATTGCAAAATAATGGTGGTGGTCATGTGATAGTGATGTGTGCAGGGTGTTACAGGAAAATATAGAGGGTCACCTAATTTTTACATCCTTCATTGAACATTTGAGGGAAAGATGGTCCCTTCCATGAAAAGCTTATCCTCTCATCTTTCCTCCTCCTTGGGCTCTCTTTCCCCTTCTTCTTATATCTTCAATCTCACTTTCCCCACTGATTCTTTCTCTTTAGTCTTTGGACAAGCACATTTTCCCCTCACCTTAAAAAACCTTTTCTACACTATTTCTCCATTACAGCACTACCCTACCTTGATTCTCTTCTCTCCCTCCAAAATCCTGAATCAATAGTCTACATTTACATCTACTCTTCCTCAACTCCCATTCCCACCTCAGTGCACTGCAGTCATGCCTCTGGCACCACTATTATACCAAAACTACTCTTGAAAAAAGTCACCAATGGCATTCTACATGTCAACACCAAGAGTCTACTTCAATTTTCATTCTTGTAGATTTTCCTGCAGCAACTGAAATCACTGACTCCTTCTTGAAGCCCTTTTCTTCTTTGGCTCTGGTTCTGCTTGCTGCCTCTAGAGCGAATTTCTCTGCAAATGTCTTGAGTAAGGAATTTCAATGCATTTGTTTGTTTGTTTGTTTGTTTCCTGCATGGACTCTTCTTATTCTATCTTCTTTCCTTGGGTGATTTGGTCTCCCAGGACTTCAGGTACCATCTATATGTGTCAGTTAGGTTCCCAGCAGGAAACAGATGGCATTCCCAAATACTGTGACTGAGGAGATTTCAATAAAGACTATTTACCAGGGTGTGGACAGGCCCAAGGGAAACCAGCAAGGAATGGTTAGTACCCCAGGCCTTATCAACCCTAGGTCTGAAGCAATAAGCAAGGGAAGCCCTTAATGGAATCTAGCAAGTAGCTGCCTGGAGAGGGTCACTAGGCAAGAGCTGTGTCCTTTGCAAGAGGGATGCAGCTAGCCTGTGGTGACCTGAAAGGGAGAGAGCCATGGACTAAATATCCCAAACTCATTCTCTTCCTGCCCTTTAATGTTTTGCTGGTACTTCTTATTGCCTAAATCCAATTGGAAGCCAAAGTGCAGTGATGGAATCAAAATAGGTAAGGATTCTAGGGCACAGAGAAGGTTGAAAAGTGTATCTGGAGGGGTAAATGGAAAATATCCAGCACAACTGCTGCAACTCTAATCTTGACTACTCTTCTGAGATCTTGCCCAATATTTCCATTTCATCTCCAATGTATTTGTATTACACCTTGGTGTCTTAAAATCAATTTGCCCACTTATTCTGTTCTTCCTATAGAATTTTTCTTAGTTACTGGCACAGCAATCTGTTTTCTCTCAACCAAAGACCATGGAATATCCTCAAACCTTCTTTCTCCTTTACCACCCCCATTGAGGCCTGGAGAGTACTTCTTAGAAATGTGTTTTGAACTCTGAGCTCTCCTTTCCCATTCCGTTTCTTTAACCAACATCCTTATACTCTCTTTTCTGGACTTCTGCAATGGTTTCCCACTAACTCTTTACAACCATTCTTTTCATTACTGTCTTATACCCTTAACGTTGCTATCAGTTATCTTCCTGAAACACAGACAGTCATGGCATCCCTTTGTGTAAAACCTCTAACAGATCTTTGTTGCCTTGGCATAAAATCTTTGTACGAGACTTACAAGGCACTAGCCTATGCCTTTAGTATCATGAACTTGTTTATTCAACAAATATGTCTTGAACACTATGTGACTGTCAAGAAACTAGATGCTAGGCAAGGAATATAAAAAAATTATAGACACACTTTAGTCACGAGACTGCAGTGGGAGTGATAGATGAGTAAACAATTACTAGGAGATATTAGAGAAAAGTTAACTATTGGTACAGCTTTGGGTATGAGAAAGGAATAGGAAAGGGAATAATGTTAAAACTGAAACTTGGAAAATGAGTAGATGTTATCAGGAGTATGGGCATCTCAACAGAGGGAAATGCGTGTTCCCTTGTATAACAGCATAAAAGAACAAGGCAGGTTTGGGGCAAGGCAGGTAAAGGGTACAAAGAGTGGCCTTAAAGAATTGGGTATTTAAAATATGTGTTTTCACTGTATGAAAATTATAGGTCATTTTTTTTTTAATTAGAGGGAAATTTGGGAGGTGATGAAAGAGGTCTATGTCTTGATTGGGGTTTATATATTTGTCAAAACTTATGAAACTGTACACTCAGATCTGTACTCTTTATTGTATGTATATAATGTCTCAATTTTTTTTAAAAAGGGTAACCTTGGAATCAAAGTGACCTGTCCCTGTCCCTTGTCAGTTTTATGATATTGAACAGGTTACTTATCTTCTCTAATTTTTCCGATTTGAAATGATAATACCTCCCCCCTAGGGCTGAAAATGACTCTTTCTGATGCTTAGCATGTAGTAGGTGATTAATAGTTGAGATCTAGAAACTCGTATGTATGTAGGGTTTATCAGGAAATAGAAGGAAGAAATGAAACCTGCAAAGTAAGCAAGAGCATCTCAAAGAGACTTACGTTTGTATTTTTAGAAAAATCACCTGTTTTCAGTGCAAAAGACTGGAGTAGAGACAGACTATGGCAAGGATTTCATTAGAGGACTAATAGCATAAAGGAAAAAAGGTCCTGAATAGTGGCAGTAACATAGTTCTCAGGGTGGCAGGTAGGACATGGTGATTGACTATGAAGGAAAGGATGTGCGGTAATGCCATTTTCCAAGAAAGGAAGCACATGAAGAGGGGCATAAAAATAAGTTTAAATTTTAAAAAATTGTGTTTGAGATACCTCTATGTTTCCAAGAGGGGCATGTATCCACAAGTGGATACATGGTTCTGGACCCTCGGGTTCAGACAAGAGATGTTATTATGCACTGGGCAAGACTGAAATAAGCATTACTCTTCAAGAAACAACCAAAATGAGATTAGTCATTTGTGGAAATGAAGAACTCCAAGATACAGTAAAACAAATAGGAATTTTGACAGCACCCGAGGAAGTTTACATCTAGGAACTTTGCCATCTGTCTCTGAACCCCGGCCCACGGCAGTGAAAGCATGGAGTGCTAACCATTGGACCGCCAGGGAATTCCCTGACATCTGTCTTTAGCAATGAAGAAAATCTGCATGGTGTAAAAGGGGAGTTCATAAAAAATAGAATTCTGTCTTTTACTAATATGTATATCACTGAGATAGAAAGCTGATTCCATTAAATATTAAGATCATCCAACTAATTCTTCCACCTGAGTCCTTTTGACTTCAAAGTCATCTAGTTTCATAAATATTAGATTAGACTGCCTTCTTGGGAAGTCTAATGTATTTCTGATGGAGGCTTGGAAAACACCCAAACGCAATAAGGTGACTAGGGTGTAACCTCTAGTTCTATATGTATGCTTCTGAAGATAGGGGGCCATGTTAGTCTAGATTCTCTGAGAAGCAAATGCCAGACAGGATTTGACATGCAAGAGATTTATTGGGATAAACACCTGTGAGAGAAATAGTGGAGAGAGAGAGGAGGCTGGGAGAGCTGTCTGACCCCTGAGAAGGAGAAAGGGAAGGAAGGAGGAAAGATAGGAATATGTCTGCAGGGACTGTTTGGTGGAATTTCCTGTTTATGTCATATAACTGTGTTCTTTAGGGTATTTATTAGCCCAGAGAGTGTGGATTACAATTACACAGTGAGTGGGATAATTATATATTTATGATATATTTCTTATAGATATAAAAGGAAATCATTAGGTTCTTGGAAGAGACAGAAAGCGTCTATGGTCCATGTTGTGAGGTGGCAGATGGAGAGATTTTGAAAGTTATGCCTCAGTTATCTTGTGGGTCTGATTAGGCAAAACGTACAATCCTGTCTTGGAAGCCCCAAGAAAATCAGCATGTCAATCAAATGTCTACAAATCATATATGACTGACAGGAGCTTGCCACACGATTTAAGGACATTGTGTTTTCATTCATTTTACATAGTGGAATAGGTTTCAAAATTTTTTTATTTGAAAATACTTTCAAATTTGCCAAAACATTACAAAATAAAAATAGTACAAAATAAAAAGAGTGCAAAAAATGACCACATACCCTTTATCTAGATTCACCTGCAGTTGATATTTTACTCCATTTGATTTATCATTTACTCTGTCATTGTTCTTGATTTATTTCTTTCTGGATTATTTGGGGTAACATATATATTTTTAAAAATATAATCTACTGTTTGTATTCCAATTTTGTGAGGTCATCCAATAATGTCCTTTATTGTACTTTTTCCCTCCAGTACAGGATTAAGTTTATGGTCAGGTGTTGTATTTAGTCATGCTTCTTTAGCCTCCTTTAAACTGGAACATGAAATACTCTTATGATAAAGAAAATCTAGTTTATTGAAGAATGTAAACTTCCAAGGTGAGGACTTGGTCAATCCTGTATGTTGTTTATACACATGGCCTAGAATAGTGCCTGGCTCGTGGTAGCACTCAGTAAATATCTGGTGAATGAATGAATGAATGAATGACATTTGTGGATGAAGAGGAACTGACATAAATGAGTTACATTGTCTTTGTATTTTAAAAGCATTTGTATTATGTTTTTAAAAGTTTTATCTTTACGAATAGTTCGTGTTGTTTTGTAAAACTAGATTTGTGTGTGTGTGTGTGTGTGTTTGTAGAGCTTAACTGTTCCTCAAGACATCTCTGTTACTCCCTGCTCACACCATTACCTTAAATCCCTTCTCATCCCTATACCAACTTTTAAACATTTTAGTGTTGTTGGAAAGTGAAGTGGAAACCCAAGCTGTCCCGGAATGAGGATTGGCATCCAGTGTCCTCTAGGCCACGCAAAACATTTGTTCCCTGCATCAAGGGCTGTAATGAATCTGAATGTTCAGATATGACTAGTAGCCATCATAAAAAAAATACATGCTGGCTCCTGTGTCTACATGTTGACTGACAGAATGTCCCCGTGGTAGGAGGTTCACTGACATGATCACAGTCATAGCTCTGTGAATGGAATGCCCAGGAAAGCTGTTCATCAGTCACAGAAATGTTTATCTTGTTCCAGAGGGTCCGTTACACCATCCCACATTGTCTGAATTGCAGCCCATTTGCTGGAACTGGAGGATGGCCCAGCCTTGTGCTGGCTATGCCAAGGACCGCCTTCAAGGACTGGCCTTTGGTGAAGATTCATCTCCTAACTTCCGCAGCCTACTGCTCCACTCTTACTGTAAAACTAGGGTTGATGGGGCTTCCCTGGGGGGGCAGTGGTTGAGAATCCACCTGCCAACACAGGGGACACAGGTTCGAGCCCTGGTCCGGGAAGATCCCACATGCCGCGGAGCAACTAAGCCCGTGTGCCCCAACTACTGAGCCTCCGCTCTAGAGCCCGCATGCCACAACTACTGAAGCCCACCCACCACAACTACTGAGCCTGCACTCTAGAGCCCGTGAGCCACAACTACTGAAGCCCACGCACCACAAGTACTGAAGCCTGTGCGCCTAGAGCCCGTGCTCCACAACAGGAGAACCATCACAATGAGAAACCTGCACACCACAACCAAGAGTAGCCCCCACTCGCCACAACTAGAGAAAGCCCGCGTGCAGCAATGAAGACCCAACACAGCCAAAAATAAATAAATAAATTTAAAAAAAAACAAAAAACTAGGGTCAAAATTGTCAAGTGTTGATAAGAAAATCTTTGGCTCATGGTGTAATGTAAAGGGAACAGTGGGACTCAAACTGTATACATAGTTTACTTTTATCTATGAAAAGAACAAACCTTGTAGAAAAATAACTGGAAGGAATAATGCCAACATGGTTACAGTGGTGGCTTCCAAGTGATGGGACTATGGATAATTTACAGGATCTGATCTTGTGTTGTTGGATACAAGGAGCATATGAAAGATGTACTTTTATAGCCTCACATGTAAAAGTTAAATCTGACAAAGCTGGTTGAAGTTCTAAGCCATCTCAGTTTCTTCATATGCCAAGTGGGTATAATAATGCTAGTTATAGATTCTGTGATGCTGATACACTGGATAACTGTGTAATATGCTTTCATTTTCTCAAAATAAAGGATCCTATTATTATTATAATAATCTCTATACTTATCTCGGAAGGAACTCCTTCCCTTAACTCTGCTTCTATCAATCATAGAGAGAGAGAGAGAGGGTTATAAATCCTGACTGGCATCTTGCCTGCTCTTTTCAAAGTCTAACCCAGTGAGATGGCAAAAGAGAGTAATTTTTTAAATGAAGAGACTTAGAGCTAATCTCCATCTGACATGTGCTTCTAACTCTAGCTTATGCTGAAAGAAGTGCTTATTAAGGACGGCTTGATTCCTTGCCTCTCATTCCTTTTTCTCTCCAGTAGAAACCTTCTACTCCACCAGCATAGTTCCTTTCAATTCCTGAATTTATAAATGTGAGAAAACCCTCAGAACACGATGTATTCTTATAGAATGGTCTAGGGGACAAGAAGAGTGATTGACAACTGCAGAAATTACATCTGAGGTTTAGTCCTGCAGGAAAAGGGGATACAAATTGCCTGCAAATTATCCACAAGTCCCTGATGAGCCTGAGGAGAAAATTTAAGAAGCTTCAGTCTTTCTTCAGCAAACGTGTTCACGTTTCCTTTTGCTATAACAAACAAACACCCAAGAGAAATTATCCCGGAAAACACTACTTTTGTTTCTTATCCTTGTCAAATGTGATAATAGGAAATGTGTAAATGTCAATTAATAGCCTTTATCATGTGCCAATAGTTTTCTGTGTATGATTCTGAACAGAAGGGGTATATGAGCTCTGATGGATGGGTTTATAATGTAAGGAAGAAATTAGGTTTTATGCTATAAAAACACATAGTGTTAACTTTATAGGGTGCATATGAAATAGCCTGTAAGGATTTTCACTGCTGATCTCAATAAACATGCATCACTTAGAAGAACTAAATACAATAGAATAATGGTAACAGTAATGATGATTGATACTTAGACGTCTAAAGGAACAGGTTATACTTCTCTTCTAAGAGTACATGAAAGTATGATGTCCTAGACTTTGCACATACCTGGCTTACAATCCTGACTTCCTAAGGTACCAGCACAGTTCTACTCACAATGTGATCAGCAGACCAGTGCTGATTCTCAAACTTTTTCTTACATGTCTTGATATGGTAAGTACAGAAATTGAGAATAAGCATTTAGAACTTCTTAATATTGATGTGACAGGGTAATTGTATGTCTGTTGAGTCTCATAATAACAAATTGGGGGATTGCATGGTACATGTTTTTGTCTTTTTAAATTTCATTTTTTAAGCAATTCAGTTTTTTACCTTATTTTACAGAAGTATTTGTCTATGACAAATTGGGGGAAAACTGGGCCCTTAACACAGATAGTTTGAGAAACACTATTCTAGAATGTTATAAAACAATTGATGCGATACATAGAAACCACCTGTATACGCCTAAGGCTTCTCACCTGGGAAATGGATTTAAGGATAGCACTTACCTCTTGAAGCTGGATCTGAGAATGAAGGGGAGACAGATGTATGTAAGGTACTTAGCATGGTGCCTGCCCTTGGTAAGTATCCCCACAACATTGGTTCTTAGAGTTATCGAATAAGTAAGACTTGCAGAGGGGCCATTCTGAATTATATGCACGTGGGATACAGATTTTGTTTGTAAAGGTCGTTGGTGAATAACTCCTTCAACATGTAACCTCCCTCTGGAATCGGGCCACTTCGTTCGACAGACTAGGAATTCATTCACCATTGACTTGCACAAAGCAACCAACATTTGAGTTTTGGTCTCAGGACTATTCAGTGTTAACTGCTCCACCATCATAGTGTGGAATGTCTTTCTGTATGTTTCCTTTGGTTTTCCTCCATTCATTAAGTTGAGTGATTGCTGTGACCCTCAATAACTGAATTATTCTGATCTTTATTTTTTACTAAGCACCTGTATTATTTGGGGACTAGGATAAAATGACTTGTCACTCGTAGGTGGAAAGTATGGAGACGTAAACTTGTTTCAAAAGACGCATCACTTTAGGTGGTAGTTCATAGGGCAAAGAAAAACATATGCAGTCTCTTCTGGTCAAAGAGGCCGAACGATCTTTTAAAAGTGTGTTTTTGCTAAATGTCAAAATCGAAGGTCACTGCCTCTTCAACAGGCATTCATTGTGGCCAAAGAAAACTACCTATTTCAAAGCATAAATGATTAATTGAGGATAATTCAACCAAAGAGGTTTTCCTTTTTGAATTACAGTACAATATGATGGAGAAAATGAGGTTTTATAGTTGGACTAACTTGGGTCCAAATCATGGTTTTGCAATTTAACTGGATCCATCAGGCAAGTCCTTTACTCTCTTTGACCCTCAGTTTCCTAATCTATAAATCAGGGGCTAATGGGACAGTGTTTGAGCATAATAGGTGCTTAAATAATATTAAGTCCCTTCTTTATTTAGTTAGTAAACTTCAATTATTTTTCTTTAAAATAATCAATGAGATGATTTTAACAAGATTCCATAAAGGTAATATGTCAGTATTTACTCTTTAAAACATGCATTGGATTTGGCAGGTTCAACAACAGACTGTTTACAAATCTGACTGACTCTTTCCAAGGTGAAGCATCTTCAACTCCTTTGCACTCTGCCTAGAACTCTTTGCTCTAGCCAGAATAACTTTCCCATGCACGTGACTTGGCTCATTCTTATTTTTAGTCCATTGTGTTTAGCACTCTTCTTGAAATGACCTTCTGTCGCCTCCCTGGTAAACCCCACACTCCTTTAAAATCGTTCATTATTCACGTTGTCCTGAATTGGCAGAAAGATATCTGGTCAAGCTGTTCATTCTGGACCATCTTCCAGGGAGCTGCACTAGTCCCCATTTTGACATATTTTCTTGCTAAGATTTCCTACACTTTTTTCATATTTATAGATTCTTTCTCCCTATCAGAACTATAAAGTTCCACATCTTGGGGTTACACTGAGGACATTCAGGATCAGAGAGGCTGTCACTTGCTCAAGGCTACGCAATTTATGGCTGATTTTAAACAGGTAGCCAGTTCTTTGGGTTTTTCCTTTGGTATTGTTTTCATTTCACGACCTTACTTCACTTAGTAGAAAATGGTCGGTATTACCCACAGACCAACTGAGAAACAGTGGGGGAACTCCAGGCATGGAGAGACAGCTCTAGAAGGAGTAAGAGCAGATGAGGGGCACAGAGTGGGGTTCAAGAGATGGAGTGAGAGAGGGAGAAAGCATGCCTCAAAGAAATAATTGGCTTACACCAAGCATTTCACATTCAAGGGAAATAAGAAACACCTAAACAGCAATACCACCACCACATTTCTGCTTTGCTTCTATTTTGTGCCTAATAAGCAACACAATTGTCACTGCCGATGAGAACAGCAACATCGCTGTGCTTTTCCCCTGGCGCTAACTCTAAACAATCTACTGGATTTGGGTCAAAATTGTAAACTGCCGGCATGTTAAAAATAAAAGCAGAAAAACAAACCTGGCCTTTTCTTTTAGGGTTGTGAGGGTGAATGCAGGACAAGAGCCAGAGAAAAGAGTTACTATAAAAAATAACCAGTGCAGACATCCTTGAACTGATGTTTTCTATAAAAATCTGTTGGCTGTGAACTGAGAAGAGTGAAGTCAGGAAGGAGAAAGGAATGGGGAATCAAGTGGTGTCTGCTTATCGTCAGCTAGCTTTCATGTAAGAGTCATGGCAGGGTCAGCAACAAACTAGCCAGGTGGCAACTCCAGGCCATGCTGCCATAAATAAATAGTTATGTACTAATGTCACACAACCAGAGCTAGATGCAAAGCATATGGGAAGAAAACATTCTGATGTAAATATTCAAAAGAATCTATGGTTGCTGAATTCAGGATCCATGTTGATACTGCACTTGGAGATGCCTGGGAAAATAAAGTGGTGAAGCTTTTTTAAAACATGGACTAAAAGATTCTTTGAAATATAGATTGTTTCCTTTCAAAAAAGTTCTTAACCTTTGGCCTAAGAGAGTGTGACTTTTTTGTGTGTAGTAATTAAGCATTACTGAGAGTTGGCAAGAGCACAGACCCTGGAACCAAATTTCAGGAGTTTAAACTTTACCCCTGCTGCTTACTTGTTCTCATGACCGCTGAAAAGTTACTTAACCTTTTCATGCCTCAGTTTATTCACCCAGCACAAAAAGGAGGAGGACGAGGAGGATGGCAATAGTACCCGCCTCCTAGAAAATTATACAGATCAAATAAGTCAATGTGTAGGGAGCAAACAACACCTGGTAAATGCCCTGACCTCTCACTATCAAGTAGTCTTATACAGGCTCTTTATCTTCCACAGACTATCTGCTGGACGCTAAGCTAAGGAATCCATTCCTTGTACTATCCTATTTAATCTTACGAATAACCCCATGAATTAAAAATCAGTTTTACAGACAAAGGAACTGAGGTTTAGACGGATTAAGAAATTTATCCAAGGAGGCATATCTAAGCTAAACTTCTAACCCAGGCCTTATTCCAGATTAAAAAAAAAAAAAAAAAATTAACCATTTACACGTTATTTAAAATCGAAACACTTTTTCTTTCCTTTGCTTAAAATGTTAAAATTTGAAAAGAAACATGACACATGGCCTTTTAAGAACCAAATAGATTTTTTAAAAGGATTAAAGGAGGCACTGATGTCCTAATCAATGGCCTCAGGATAGCTGAGATCCACTCACAACACATACACAAAACAGATAAATTCGTTCACTGACTTATTTCTCCAAACATTTATTGAATGCCTACTATTTTCTGAGAGCTGGGGATTCACAGATGAATAAGTAATTATTTTAGTTCTTGAGCACCTGTGAGGAGTGAGCGTGATATTCTTTACTGCGCGCTGTTTGATGATGTGAGTTTTGTTTTCTAGCGTGTTTCCCAACAGGGCCAAAACTGTGTTCCTCGCCAGCTGCAGAAATTGTCAGACTTTACTCAACACGAGCCTAGCTGTACGTCTACAGCGATTCTAGTGGGTTTTGGGTTTTACAGCTCCTCCGCTGACGCTCGCAGGGCGCAGGGAGCCTTGAACCGAGAGAAGGCGTATTTCTTTGTAGGCCAGTCTCCGATTGGAGCTGCGGTAAAACGGGCGCGATTGGAAGCGTGTTCAAATCGCGCGCCATGGCAGTGGTTTTCTCGGGTTCAAGCTTAATGATCACGGTTACACGTGGGCCCTGCTGCCTTGTCGATGCGCCAGGACTTCCTGGCTTCTGGCAACAGGGAAGGTATGACCGCCAAGAGCATCCCACGTTAATCCCAGGTGGGTCCTGCCCAGGGACCTGCCAGTAGGATTTAGGCGGCACCTCTGCCTGTGGCCGTTACTTCCTGGTTGGCTTGCCCTTAAGTGACATGGCGGCAGATTGCCTTCGGCCGGGCCCTCTGCGGCTGCTCAGAAAGCCAAGGAAGGGCAGTCGGTCTACAGCCCGCCTCCCGCCGCGGAGCTGCCGGCTGAAGCCCAGGCTTGTGCAGCCAGGGGTGCAGGAGGGAGGGTAGGGACAAGCCCAGAAAGTCGGGGACACGACGCTGTGCCGCATTGTGCCCACCCCTCGTCTCCCGACACCAAGGCTGCTCAAGCCCAGGGTGTTTTTTTCCTTTTCACTGCCACCTCCCAATCCCTGGCCCAACATGATACTGACTAAAGCCCAGTACGACGAGATAGCCCAGTGCCTAGTGTCTGTGCCGCCTACCAGGCAGAGCCTGAGGAAGCTGAAGCAGAGGTTCCCCAGGTAAGTGCCCATCTCCCCCCTCAAAGAGACCTTTGCCTGCAGTAGCTGTGCCTGGCAGCCCAGCCAGCGCTTAGAAACCACGTGTCACACATGATTGGGGAGGAACATGAGTGTCAGGTGTTAGGAGAGCAGGAATGGTGAAAAAGGTTTCTTCTTTGACCTGCTTTTCTCAGGAGAGTCTTAATGGATGAATCCCTTCAAGTCAACAAATGTTTATTGAAAACTTGGTTTTTGCTAGGTGATGGGTGCATATAAGTAGGTGCTGCATAAATGTCTAGGGGTTGACAGATACTAGGAATGAATGATGGGTAGCAGGGCCCTCTCAAAGTGGAAATATGAATTGTAGATTCAAAAGGTGGAAATGGAGGACCCTTTTCAGTTGGCCTCTGGAAACCAACAAGGGAGTACAGGCCTAAAGGGGCCTCTTATAGTTTACTATGGCTCTCTACTGCAGTGAAGTGACCGCAAGTGTTCTCAAGCCAGTCAGAGAGACTGGTACCCTACAGATTCCACTGTTGGGTCAAGACTGGTCATTTGAACAGCCATACCAGGTGTATTTCATACTTCCCTCCCCAAGCATGTCTTTTTTTTTTTTTAGTGATTTTTAGGATTCTCCAACTTTCTAAGAAGGGACTTTAGCAACTCTATGCTATAGATTGCCTCATTTTAAAGATGTGCAAACTGAGGCCCTGGCATTACACAAAGAACCAGTCCAGAACAACCAGATTATTGTATTTGTGCCATGTTAAAAGTATAGAATGTTTGTTTACCTTTCTTCTATTTCAAAACCAAATCCAAACTTATACCATTTTACTTTGTGGCACTGAGCACCATTAGCTTCCTTGTCTTTGACATAATCATGGAAGTGTTTTCTTGTGGAAAGAGAGATTATTGGATAATTGGTATTAGTAAAGTACAAATTGAAGGTCTTTTATAATCTCAGTTTTTTTTTAAGGACTCAGTTTTCCTAATCTGTAAAATGAAGGGATCTCTTTTTAATATTATCCAGATTTAATTTAAACCTTTATAGTCTAAGATTTTTATCAGACTTGCTAACAAGGAACAAAATTGACAAATTGGAATTTAATTTTCTGTCATTAACTCTTTGCCAACTCTACCAATGAACAGTGAAGGGTGAAGGCTGGTCAGCTAAGGGGGTAGGTAGATTTTTCTGGGCAATTTTAAGATACAGCATACATTTAGATAATTCTGCTCTTGTTACGTACTTATATTAGCACTGTATTTTTGCTTCTCTTTCTTTTCCTTTCCTCTTCTCTTTCTCTCTCCCTCATTTTTTTTCTTTCATTCTTTTCCATAGCAAATACCTTGTCCTCTCCGTTAGAGGTAACCTCCTTTTACTGTTATTAAGGACTTATGAAGTGTATGTAAGAAAGACTCCATTCGTTTGGGGCACCATGCTGTCTTGCTTATTCTCGTATGCCCTTTTTTTCTCTTATTCATAATATGGCCAAATATGTTTTGCTTCTCCCAAATACCATTCAGGGTATAACTAACTCTTCAATTACCAGAAACTTTATTGAGAAGGGCTGCACTACCAATCTGCAGAAGGAATTAAAGAGCCATTTAGCAGCATCGGTAGGAATTCCATAAAGAGTGTGATTTGGGAGTTGGCCTCACAGTTTGCATCATAGCACTGTTTTACTTTAGATGTTTCTTGCAAAGGACTTGAACAACCTTTAGATTTGATAGTTCATTTTGCCAGAGAGTTGGTGAAATAAGGACCTCAGAGAGAATTTCTGGTGGCTCAGAGAGGTTAAGTGACTTGTCAAAAAGCCTAGAGTTATTGAATGGCTAAACAGTGTTTAGAATACAGGTTTCATGACTTTCAGTTCAGAGTTCTATACTAAGCTGCCTTAATTAGTTTTAATATTAATAATAATAACATCAGCAATTACTTTTTGTGTGATGTTCACCTAAATTGAATTCTAAAAATAATCAAAGTACTGAAATGCTTTTAAAAGTTGCTAAAATTTTTTATTTTCCTGATTTTGAAAGTAGTACATGCTCAGTAAAGAAAATAAAAATTATTCATAATCCTATAGCTCCGAAAATTTCTGTTAACATATTTTAAAAATATTTCTAGTCATTTTTTTTCAGTGTGGTACTTTCTCTGCCTATGTAGTTTATAGATCTTGCTTTTCTCATTTAACATATAGTGAGAAATTCCTTATCTTTAAAAATTCCTTATAATTTATCTTTAAAAATTCCTTATAATTTGTTTCAAATACTAATAACATCACATTCTAGATGTACCATCCATTTCCATATTGCTGGACATCAAGAGTTTTGTTTTTCTAATTTTCTATTTCTCTACATATATTATGCCAAGTTTGCTTATTTTCTTACTTTAGAATCTTAGAAATTGGGAATGACCGTATCAGCAGGTTTCAAACTTTTTGGTCTCCAGATCTCCTTACACTATAAAGAAGTATTGAGGACCCCAGAAAACTTTTGTTTATATGGGTTATGTCTGTTGATGTTTATTAAAATATAAATTAAAACTGAGAAATTTTTAAAATTGCTTTTTTAAAATAACAATAATAAACCTATTAAATTTAACCAATTTTAAAGGTTAATAACCATCATTTCAAAAAGCTAGTGAGAAAAATGGCCTTGTTTTACACTTTTGCAAATCTCATTAATATCTGCCTTAATAGAAGGAAGACATATCTGCTTCTGCAATCAACCTGTTGTGATATGCTGTTTTGATTAGAGAACATGAAGAAATTCTGGCCTCAGACAAATATGTAGTTGGAAAAGGGAAGAGTAATTTAATAGACTTTTCAGATAACTGTGGATATTTTTGTTACTACGTAGTACCCAACAAGTAGTATTTTCTTAAAAGTTAATTGCAATGTGGAATGTGAAACCGTATTATAGAACTTTTTGGCCAGTCTTGAACTTTGAGCGGATCTTTTACCCATGCATGATTTTTATCATCATGCATTGTTCATTTGCAAAATGTTGGTTGTGAGTTATGCAAGTCTTCTAAATGTTGTCACCTTTTATTATACAGCATCAAAAAAATCACATTTTTTAGTATCCCCACTGATCTCATCAGAAAAGTCTGTACGATGTGAAGCTGTCACATTTACGGTGATGGATACAGAGTTTTCCAATATTTGATTTTCCCTTGAAAGCTCAAATTTTTTCGTTGGCAACAAATACTATCAGTTGTTTCCCTTGAAGTGACAGGCTCATGTTGTTTATTTTTGAGAAAATGCCTGCCAGATATCCAAATCTGAATAATCATACTTTGTTCATCATTCATCCAAGTAAAAATGGTGTTTCATGGAAAAGGCATCTAGTTCAGCTCTCAAACAATCATACAAGTGCTTTCCCTTGAGACAGTCATAATACTTCGATATGCAGTAGACGTGCTTTGCATTTACTTCTTATTTTGTTATACAGAATGTTAGAAGAATGTGTATCAGGGGTTGAGATTTAATAAAATTAATAAGTGAATCTTAAGATATTCTTATGTGAAACTGGCTTTCTTGCTTCCTGCAAGTGTGTGACTCCTAGGACAGTTGTGCCAGGATTTGACAGATTTGTGCTCAGGAGCTGGCAGTTTTGCCCACCGTTGTTTTTGCACCATCAGTGCAAATGTCACACAGAGGAAAAGGCAAATCATGTCTTACTGTTTCTGTAAAAATAGTTTTGACCTTGTAGACTTCTGAGAGAGTCTCAGAGACTCCAGGGGTCCATTGGCCACACTTTAACAACAACTAGCTAGGATATTTATGTTTTGAAGGATTTTGAAGTGTATTGACAAATTACTATCAAAAAGATTGTATTACTCCAATTACCAACAGCACATGGCAGTATTCGTTTCTGCAACTTTTGTCAGTGTTGAAGAGAGTCATCATTTAGTCTTTAATATGATGGATCAAGAATGACATCTCGGGCTTCCCTGGTGGCGCAGTGGTTGAGAGTCCGCCTGCCGATGCAGGGGAC
>NC_041224.1:101497491-101532760 GCF_002837175.3 Physeter macrocephalus | reverse complement strand
AGGAGACACGGGTTCGTGCCGCGGTCCGGGAAGATCCCACATGCCGCGAAGCGGCTGGGCCCGTGAGCCATGGCCGCTGAGCCTGCGCGTCCGGACCCTGTGCTCCGCAACGGGAGAGGCCACAGCAGTGAGAGGCCCGCATACCGGAAAAAAAAAAAAAAAAAGAATGACATCTCATAATTTACGGTTTTTGACTATAATGCATTGTATATTTTCCACATTGTTTATTAACCATTTAATTTTCTTCCTCTTGAATTACTTGCCTGGTGTCCTTTGCCTAATTTTCTATCGGAGTGTTTGCTCTTACTGTTTATTGATTTGTTATTGTTTATTGATCTTAAGGATGTTGATGCTTTACATGGCATATTTTTGTTGCAGATATTTTCCCAGTTGTTGAGCTTTTAAATATTGTTATTTTTTTATACTCTTAACTTTAAACTTATGCTTTTTTTGTCCTTTCATGTCCTAAGATATGAAAAATAAATCTTCCCCCTAAATTTTCTCCTAGGTTCTTTATGGCTTTCTTTCTTATTCTTAATTCCTTAATCTTTCTAGCTGCAGTTTATTTTAGTATATGCTCAAAGGTGAATATATAGCTTCATTTTTCCCAAGCTTAACTTTTATTTTACACCGTGTTTTCTACTTGCTAGCCTCATTTCTCCATGGCCTGTTTGTTTTCACTGAAATTACAAATTTTTGTTTTTCCAAGTCACTACATTGAACTTGGGCCATCACCTTAATCACTCTGGTCTCACAATCCTCCCACTTAAAATGAAGGAGTAGAATTTTGTGATGTCTAATATTTTACAACTCCTAAACTCACCATTATTCTATTCTATTCTATTTTGCAGTTTTACATTAAATGGGCCCTTTGACCCCCCAAATGTAGGAATACTGTATCTAAGTACTTTCTGAGGATATAGTCATTGATTTGCATCTCCCAACTTATTCCTGGACTTCCTTATTCAGGTAGAAGCCCCCAGCCCATTCAGCTGCTACTTATCAGGTCATATTTTACACTGTATTTTCCTGCCCAAACACTACGTATGTATCTGATCATATATTATTCTTTATTTATATATATAAATATTAAAGATGTATAAATATATATATATATCTTATTTTGAAATTTGTAACTTATGGAAAAGTTGCAGAAATGTTAACTATATATCCTTCACTCAGGTTCCCCTAATGTTAACATCTTACATAACCAACATACAATTGTCAAAATCAGGAAATTGATTTTAATGCAATATAGCCAAATAATTTACAGACCTGTTTTGAACTATGCTAGTTTTTTTGTGTGTGTTATTGTTCTTTTTTGTTTGTATGTTTGTTTTTTGACTGTCTCTTTTCTATTTCAGGATCACACATTAGATTAGTTGTCATGTCTTCTTTTTGGTCTCCTCCAGGCTATGACTATTCCTTAATATTTTTTTGTCTTTTATGATCTTGACATTTTTGAAGGGTACTGGTCAGTTATTTTGTTGAATGTCCCTAAGTTTGTGCTTAATGTTTTCTCATGATCAGAGGAGGGTAAACATTTTTGGCATAAATACCCCAGAAGTGATGTTGTGCCTTTCTCAGGGCATCATATCAAGGGGGATCTGACTTTGTATGTCTTATTACTCTTGAGGTTAACGTTATTCACTTGGTTAAGGGGTGGTATCTGCCAAGTTTCTCCACTGAAAAGTTCGCTTTCCAATAATTGCCTTGTGGGGATATCCTTTGAGACTCTGCAAATAACCAGTTTCAAACCTCACACTTTTTCGCTCTGATTTTAGCATCCATCAATGGTTCTTGCATGAAATAGTTACTGTGGGTATTTGCCTATCAGTGATTTTCTTTTTTTAAATTTTCTTTTTCTTTTTTTAATAAATTTATTTATTTACTTTTTGCTGCATTGGGTCTTTGTTGCTGTGTGCGGGCTTTTCTCTAGTTGTGGCGAGCAGAGGCTACTCTTTGTTGTGGTGCACGGGCTTCTTACTGCAGTGGCTTCTCTTGTTGCGGAGCCTGGGCCCTAGGCATGCGGGCTTCAGTAGTTGTGGCTCGCGGGCTCTAGAGCGCAGGCTCAGTAGTTGTGGCTCACGGGCTTAGTTGCTTCGCAGAATGTGGGGTCTTCCCGGACCAGGGCTCGAAGCTGTGTCCACTGGCAGGCGGATTCTTAACCACTGCTCCACCACGGAAGCCCTTATCGGTGATTTTCTATTACTCTCACTGGAGTACCCTGTCAACTAGTATCATCCTGTACCACCATTTTATGTGAAACAATCCATCCTACAGTCAGCCCATGATTTTCACTGGTCCTTGCAGTTTATTCACCTCTTACAGCATTTGGTCTGTAATAACTCACTGTGTGCTATGTTTGTGGCACTATTTGGATAATTTTTAGAAAACAGAAAGGATAATGTAGTAATTAATTTTGAATAACTTGTAGTCTGAGGAAAGAGTTTAAGACACATTTAATAGCTATAAATTGTTAGAATCATAGAACGTTAGAAACCAAAGGATTTGTTGTACAGTTAGTTCACATATGGTTAGTCAAAACGGATTCTTAGAGGAGATATAACTGTGTTGGAAATTCTTTTGTTGGTAAATAACCCTTTGGCACAATTTAATTTTTCCAAGTTCCTTTGCTGTGCATTAGTTATTTGGTTGCTATTTATGCCTATATTAATGAGTCGTAAGTCAAACTCTTGATAACATAAATCTCTAAGCAAATAAGTGTCTACCTTGTTCCTGTATTTTTTTGTCTTAGGAGTCCTTGCATAGGTTTTTCTAATGGTGCCTTCCACATTTCTAAGCTTTTTTTTTTTTTTTTTTTGTCTTGGTCTGCAACATTTACAATATAGGCAACCATTCACTATTATGAGGCTGTTCCTAGAGAAATCTCAAAAGAAGTAGTTAAAAACTCTTTTGGCTGGGCTCCCTGTGCTTAAACTGATATACACTCGGCTCATTTTCTTGAGGTCTTCACCTGACTGAGAACTGGAGTTAAGGCTGGCTCTGCTGTGTATTTGCCAGTATTGAACTTAGTAGTTCTTGGCAGTGGACCTAGGGATCTAGTCTGGTTAGGAGTGGAGTAGCGAAGGGACCTACTTAGGATAAGCACAATTTTCCTTAGCTTTTGCATTTAAGGTGGCCTAGCTTCATTTGGTGCTACCATTGGTTATAGTTGTCCTTTTTTGAAACCCCCCCGCCCCCGCTCCAGATCCATTTTAACCTGTCCCCATTTCCCATAGGAAATCTTGTATTTCATTGTTTCTGCTTCCTTAACCATTTGTTCTTGGGAAATGACTTGGCTCTGCCTCTTTTTATCTGAGTCATAGTTGCCTCATCTGTAAAAGGAGGGATGAAGCTCCTCAGCTAGTAAGTAGGAGAAACAGGATTCAAACCCAGGCAGAGTCTGACTCCAGATTTTTCCTTACTCTATTGCCCCTTGCTCTACAGTTCCTTAAGGCAGTTGTGAGGATTAAGTGAAATAAGGCATGTAAAACACTTAGTACGGTGTAGAGGTCCTGGTAAGTATTTAATGGATGGTAAATACGATTACTGTTATTATTAGAATTTAGTAAATGGCCTACAGTAGAAGAAATGTCTGAGTAGTAACCTTTGAAACATAGAAGACACAAATTTGCTTTGATATGATCAGTTGATTGTATGGCTGTGAACACACAGATTTTGATCATTAGTTGAATATGGCCCAGATATCAGAAACTTGCCTTAAATCTTTCATAGCAATATATAATGCCATTAAAAAAAACCCAGACTTTTAAACCTAGAGTCACTGATTTTTTAGAATAATAGTAGCACATTGCCTGTATAATTAATACTGTAGGGCGTGGTTTACTAATGGAAGATTATTTCTGTTGGCCTTGTCCTCTCAATTGAATTGAAGGTTGGTACTCAGTTGCTGGTCAATTTTCTATACTAATGTTATGGTGGACCTGAGTTCCAGAATCATGAGTGAGAATAGCTCATAAAGGGAGAAAAAGTCAGCCTATTATTGAACTGGAAATTCTTTTGGTATTTTTGCCGAAGAAATATAATTAATTTATATGCCCTTCAAAAATAATACTCATATACTTAGGAAATACACCTAGGAGTACTTCTGTATTGATCATTAGTGCAAATTGGAAAAGAAATTGGTCTAAAAATTGGCCTAAGAATATGATTATTTCATATAATTCCTTTAGTCATCTTTTAAAATATGCTTTTTTACTCTGTGAGATTTCAGGTTTTTATTTTGTTGCTGCATTGTAGCCTAGCTTTAAAGACTCTCCTGGAAGATTATTTTGTTAAGCATATGGCATCTTCACTTTCTGAAAGAAGTGCTTAGCTTTTATCAGACGTTTGTGCCCCTTGGCATTTGCATAGTTGTAAAAGTGAGATGGGCTTGAATTCCTGAAAAGGAATATTTGACGAAAACCTCAGATAGTGTTATCCTGAGAAGAACCTATACGCTGACAATATTTCTTATTAGTTTGAGGGGGAGACTTTTATGTTATTAGATTATTGACTTCATTTTTAAGTCTATATTCAGGCATCAAACTTTAGTCTACTAAGTAATAACCCATCCCGGAATGTTTGCTGGTACAATAAAGAGGAATTATCTATTTCCCTAGGAGAAAAATGTTCAATAGATGTGTAGGGTGATAATATTTTATAATTTGACTTTCAACAAATGTTGACTGAATTTACCATTGTTTTTATTACACATTTTGTGCAGTTTTGCCATATAGGTTCAGTTTTCCTTAAAAAAAGCAATCAAGCAATATAATAGTCCTTTTTCAGAGTAGGTATGAAAAGTGACCTTAAAAGTCATATACTGGAATGAAAATCATATGGGAGATGGGTAAAGAATAAATTTTCCTTCCTTTTATTTTCAGTTGTCTTTTTCTTGGTGGGAAGTGTCTTCAAGTGTTTGTTTTAGACATTCTGCTTTCAAATTGCTTCTGTGGTGAGCTGGTATATGGTGAACACCGGAAATGTGCTTGGTTACAACTTCTTACTGAATGACACATCTCCATTTCTTAGGGGAGCAGACAGACAGCTGGATCCAGGATGATTCAGTCCATAGGTTTGAAACCAGCGTGGAGCAGTCTGTGCATGATGGATTAATAATGGTACACAGCTGGTCATGAATCCAGCCCTTTCCTGGCCACTTTGGGGAACTAACACCTGCCTCTACTTTTCTTTCTTCTTTCTGTCCCTACCTTTCAGGAGGCATCTTGATAACATATTCAAGAGTTAATAATTCTTCCTTATAAACCAAAGCTTCCTTCTTGCCAAAGAACAGTGATACAGTTGACAATGTCAGCTTTTTCAAGTGCCTTCTCTTGACTGAGAGGTGATCTTTTCTGTTCCTTCAAAACAGCAAATAAGTTTTTTTGTTTTCATTTTTTAGCCTAGAGTGGTGTTCCAGCTGTGACCTGATAAAACCCTCAGTCTCATTGAGAAAACCGAGAGCTCTGCAATTTTCCATCCAAAGTAAAATGTTAACATATCTCAGGGCTTATTTCTTTTATGTGTTTTAAATATTGAGATTCAGCTGCTAAAAATGTTTGAAACCTGTTAAACTTAGAGAAATAACTTCAACACTATGGGAATAAATATTTCGAAACAAAGCAATGCAAGTAGAGGAAAAAGTAAGGTGGATTCATGTCTCTTGATACTGTCGTTCAGTAAAATACGTAAGCACTGGGTCTTTCCTTGACTGAATGCTGACTCACGTGAATTGGAGCAGTTCTGTGTGAAGCTCAGGTTTTTTCTGAGGTGTCCTGGGAGCAGTAGTCATATACAAGACTGAGACTTAAAATAGATGGTGCATTTTCACCCTCTCTAACATAACTCACATATTTATTTTTAATCTTTTGGTTATTGTTAGACCTTACCTTTGCTTTAGGCCCTAGAAAGGATGAGATATAAACTCTGATCTTACATTTATCCTGTTTTAGGAAATAGGAGGCATAGCAGACCCTTGATATTTACAAGGGTTATCGCTTATGGCTGTTGAAAATCCTCAAATATGCAGCTAGCACTATATAGGATAGCAAAGGTCTACAAAGTTTGATGCACTTTTTAACCAAAGTTAAACTCATTTCTCAGCTAATTGACTTGCTGCTCTCCACATCAGCCTAGGGGTATGGAAGATTCAGATTTACCCTCAGCAAGTTTATGCATTAGCGTTTGTCATGGATATTTGTGATCACTCTCAAATAGTCAGAACTGGGGATGTTTCATCCAAGAATGCTGTGAGTACCCAACTTCAACTTTAGGATAAATAGAAATGCAGGGTGAAACTACCTCGTGGTTTGTCACTAGTGCCTGTGCCACACCTTATCCCCCTAAGATTCCATAACTTGTGAGATGGTGTCTAAGACTTGTGGGGGGAATAAGGCTCTTTTTAGGTGGCCTCCTTTGTAGATGGGATGTGGGAAAGCAAAGCATCATTTAAATGCATCTTACTACAATCACACATGAAATTAGACTGCAAATTAATTTTTTTCGATTTTTTGTTTCTGTCTACAACTCTTCCAAGCTGATATCATCTTTTGCTTACGGTATATTACGCTGCTATTTGTTTTTGCTGACAATATTGGTAGCGAAAGCTAATAAAACTTGAAAGTAACTTGTGCTTCAAGCCCCATTTAGCTAAAATACTAAATGGACTGGGGATATAAGAGACTCTTGGTTGTATAGCATTAAAAACCCCACAGACCCCTACAGCCTAGATGTAACAGATAGCTCACAAACATCATTTGTTAACTGATGAAGTTAACATTATCTAAATTCTTATTTCCTGAGGCCAGCTAAAATATATATTAAGGTAAAAATACATTTAACCTCCAGTACATAACATTTAAAATTTTTATTTGCACTTTGGTGGGCATGTTTGGAGCTGTTCATATGCTGATCACAAAAGCTTCTCCAGAGGGACCTGCATACCTCTCTCATAATTTCAGATTCAGTGACTTGGAGAGTGTTGGACTGAGATTGCAACTAGAGATCATCTAGTCAAATGGTTAGTGTTAGAGGGGCATAAACTGAGGGGGGATTTGACCAAAGTTACACATTTGAAGGCAAAACTCTCCCTTCATGCTCTTTAATTAAAGATCACTGAACGCCCTAGGAGTCTAGCGGCCAGGTTGGTATCAGCGAGGAGTGAAGGAATGGAGCTGGCCTGGTTGGGATCATAGCGAAGTGAAAGGACAGTTGTGTGCACGGGCAGGGCAGCTGCAACCTTACGCCAGCCATCTGTTGCCATGCTGGAATGTGGGCCCAGGGCTGCCAGGTCTTCTATTCTCTAGAAAGCAGCTCTAGATCTGATTTTTTCAGAAAAAAAATATCCTGAATTTTAAATGTTGTCAATTTGTTTGAATTTTGAAAAACAGTGTGTGGGCCAACATTTTCCTGGCCAAACAGAACAAGTCTGTGGGCTGAATTTGGCCTACAGCCCATGGGAGCTGGATCTGGCTCTTTCCAGCTTGTGAGAGCTGATCGGAAGCATCTTTTCTCCACTCTACACACTGTGACCTCACATTGGTAGCTTAAAATCAGCCACAGTGGGAGTGTTTACACCACAGAAATTGGCCCATGCTACAAACCTCGGCTCCCCTGTCCCTCCCCACTGCCACCAAAGGCATTTCTTAAGCCCCTGAGCCATTGTATACCATCAGCATAGCTTTGTTCCTAGAAAGGGCTCATAACACATACATCTGTACTTCATTTATTCTTAGAAATTAAAATATTTTTGTGAGATGGGCTTTCTTCCCCCCCACCCCCGGCTTTTTTTTTTTTTTTTTTTTTTTTTGGCCAGAGAGAAGATACATATTTTTCCCCCCTATGGTTATTGTGGGAACTAGAATTCCATTCAATACCTAGTATATTGTCGGTGTTATGAAACATATCATAATGGACATTTGATTGAACTGACCTGAGGAAAATGCTGCTTAGTTAAAAAACAAAAGCTATATATATGTCTCATTTAGGAAAATTAATCCCTTTCAGAGTAGATTCATTGGCTAAACTTAGTGATTATTCACTCTTTAGGAATTTAGAAATGTTCCAGTGGTATACCTGAGGGTTTATCATGTCAGAAATTATTTTAAGAGAAACTTCAAGCTTAGTTGTTACAGCTTCCCTTGGCAGTTACTCCAATATAAAAAAGAAAATAAAGTATCTCTGCAATTGTAATGAAAAAAGATTGGGAGATAGCCAATTGATTACCATGTGATTTAGTACAATTTTGTAAAGACTTAATGATAACATGTTCAGATGTGAATATTTCTTTTCTACATCCAAAGTACCAGTAATAAAATAATATGGCAACATACAACTAAAACAGAAGTGGACAATAAAATTAACAATATTAGCCAAGCACATGTGAATTTTAGAATGTCAAGTGGAATTCTCTGTGGGGATGGGCCCACACTGGTGGGCTGGCCAAGTGGTAGTGAGTTTGGCAGAGTTGCCATGGCTTGTGATTGACCTTGGGTGGTTTATTTAGCTCTCTCTGCTTATGGTTAATTATTGTATAAATCGATAGGAAGCAAAACCCTATTACTGTGAACTCCAGGAGGTCATTCAGTTTTTTGTTGTAGAGGCAGTTTTTTATATTGGTTTAAAGAACTTGATTCTGGAAATAGACATATGAATTCCGGCTTCATGACTTACTTGCCAGATGACCTCTTGGTGCCTCAGTGTCCTTGTTTATAAAATGGGATTGTTATGAACTTGACATAAGATAGTACATAGAAAATGATTAGCGTAGTTCCTGATACTGTGTCAAATTAATTTTGCTGCTGCTGTTATTGTTATTGTTGTTGATTTAAGGATGCTCGTTGCGATGGTACCTATGCTTATAATAGACTCAGTTTTAGAACTGAAAAGATTTTACCTAAACGAGCCTCTTTATTTTCTAGGTTTCCAAAGCGTTTTTCTTTAACCCCCTGGGTAATAGGAAACCTGCTTTTAGCAAATTATGGTGAAAATATAGTCTTTAGATGATACTGGCAACCACGATGTGCTTTAATGTTGATGACAAATGGGCATATCAAGGTTTAGATTGATTCCCCCCACTCCCCACCCCCAGGATAGGAAATGGTTATGTAACATGATCGCTGCCTAAGACAGAATAAGTGGGAATGTTAAAACCTGAGAATTTTAAAGTATGTTCTTGTCTAATTACTTTTCTCAAATGTAACTCCCCCCCCCCCACATATTCTGGAAGCTCTTTTATATTCTTGCCTCACCTTGATAACAAGGTGGTTATGAATTTATAAAAGATGTTTGGGTGAATACCAGTTTTGGAGTGAGGTTTCTGCACCAGGAAGTAGTTTTAGTCCAGTAGTTATATACGTTCAAGTGAGTCTTCCAGGGCATGGAGAGTTTGTTGGATACCACAGATCATCACACGAGTGTGAACATTGATTTTAGTGTTTAATATAAAGATTAATAAATTTGGGGACTTCCCTGGTAGTCCAGTGGTTAAGAATCCACCTGCCAATGCAGGGGACACGGGTTCGATCCCTGGTCCGTGAACATCGCACATGCCGAGGAGCAACTAAGCCCCTGTGCCACAACTACTGAAGCCCGCTCGCCTAGAGCCTGTGCTCTGCAACAAGAGAAGCCACCACAAGGAGAAGGCTGCGCACTGCAATGAAGAGTAGCCACTGCTCGCCCCAACTAGAGAAAGCCCGCACGCAGATTCAAAGACCCAGTGAAGCCAAAAATATAAATAAATAAATAAATAAAAATTTTAAAAAGTTAATAAATTTAAAGAACTAGTGTTTTTAAACAATCTTAAAATCTATTCATGGTGCTAATACTGATTATGAAAAAGACCTTATGGTAAACACAAAGAAATTACAGAAACTTTTTAAAAGAAAATAGATTTATTGTTCCTTAAGGCTTTGCTTATTTTTAATTACAGTGTATTCTAGAATGCTGCCTGCAAAGAATTTGCTTAATTTATCTTATTTGTGCAGTTCTGCTGATCATATAGTTGCAATAATAATGCGTTGGACAATACAGTAATTTTTGCCCTTCCTTTTCTATTTTGTTATAGAGCATATCTTCCTCTAAGTTCTAGGTCAGAGAGGCTTTCAGCTTTAGACCTACTTCACTTAAGCGGCTTAGGCTAGATTGGAATAAAAGTATTAAAACTGGTTAGAGATGTTCATGCTTTTAAAAAAATTATACCTAAAAACTTTGAGCAACACTCTGAAAAATAGTTGCCTGTAGCCAAAGATTATGGAAGTAAAAGTCATAACTATACTATAGATTGTATTTTGAGGACAATTATTTGCCATATAACTCTTGTGAACTGTAAAAACAAGAGTCAGTTTTCATGTTAGAGGTGTGTAAGGAGACTAGGTTTGGTACATTTTCATGAAAAATATTTTATTCATGTGATAGCTTTTTGAACAATTGTATTCTGCACTGTATTAGAATGGCACAATAAATGGCTGAATATACTGTCTGCTGAATATGACTTTACCATGAAAAATTTGATGCATGGAGAAGGAAAGGTTGGAATATATCAACCTTTTCTGACAAGGGACTTTGAATTTTGACCTAATACAGGTGACCTTTGTGCACAATAAAAGTGAGCTTAATCTTGAGGTCAAGGTTGAGGTAATGGCAGGGCAACGTGGCAGAACTTATGCTGATTGTGGGTACTTCAGAGCCTATGTAGCTATTGGCTAAATGGGAGTCTGGCAGTTTTTTGTTTTTTGTTTTTAATTTTTAGCATTTCCAGGAGCTAATTTATAGCAAGTTGTTTAGCTTTTTAATGCCGTTCCATTTCCTCAAAGCTCAGCTATCTGTTTAGCTGTGGTAAGTTTCTCTGTTTTTATAAAGTTTACTGTTTCTGAGTGAAAGGCATGAGTGTGCTATTATTTTCTGTTCTGTAGATAAGCCTTAGCTAAAAATAAAAATGTTCTTATGGCTTATAGAAAAGACAACTGACATATATAACCTTGGAACTGAAAATACATCTTCTTTTAAGAGGGTTTATTTCTTTGACAAGTTGAACTTTTGTCATCTAACTTTGGAACTGTCAGAAGAATTTTTAAGTACTTTGTACCTTTATCTAGATTATAATTAAGAGAACTCTCATGAATTATTGTCTTAAAAGGTTTAGATGATTTAGAGACAGGTTATTCCCTTGAAAGTTTCTTTGAAATGCATCTGCTAATGCATTTACGTTATAATATGATATAAACTATTTTTAAGGTTTTGCCTGCTGTGCATAGAAGGAAAACATGTTTTAAAACATAAATTTTACTAGTAAGTAGCTCAACGGTTTTGTCCTAGATGAAACTGCACCTTAGCAAACATCAGGAAAAAACCTGCCAACATTATATTGTCTGAATACTTAATGATTATTTTACCCAAATAATTGGTTGAAACAACAAACAGTCAGGGGAGAGTGTCAGAGACTCTAATGGAAAGAACTTCTACTCTTTTAATCGAGCCTGCAAAATATATTCCCCAGGACTGATCAGCTCTGGAGCACTGAGGTTTGGTGATTGGAATGGCAGGAAACCATGCTTTCAGGACATAACGAATTGATGAGGCCATCCATCATTTGTTAGCATACGCTGAAACGTGGGCTATGTGTGCAGAGGCCTGTGATTTAGTAAATACTTGGGGGATGAATAGAGCTTACACACGAGGGAAGATATTGCTGTCCTTCAGCAGCCTGAGACCCAGGCGCCTGCTGAGAAGGCCATCTGATGGCACATCATCAGTAACTGGCCTGTCACAGTCAGCGGTGCCCACGACCATCGCCAGTATATTAAATGCATTTTTAATATCTGCTTCAGTAGATTTAATGAAGAAAATTTAGTTTCCATATTCCAAGCACTGCTTCTTCAAGTGTTCTAAAGGCATGGACTCTTGTCTACACAAGAAAGGGGCAAGACCATACTGGCAGTTAGGAGAGTTGATTGAAAAGGACACTCAGACAAAATACTGTGCAAATGAAAAATGCTTTTAGCAGTGTTGGCATCTTGTTGATGTTAAAAAAGCTCTTTTTTTTTTTTAAAGAGGTTTTAGATAAGTTCCTTGGGCCCTAATTCCTTCCTTCCCTCCCAAGTCCTTTCACTAGGAGGGCTGAACCTGCTGCTAACATATGAAAGCCTACTGATCTGAAAGGAATATTAAGGGACTATTACAGCTTGACATATTTTGAAGAGAGCCTCAATTTTAAATGAGTTTGTGTTTTGAGATACTGTTTGATTCTTAGGATTTTTGCATGAAGATATAAAGTAGGATTTTTCTTAGCTAGTTGGCTTCCACATTTTTGTTGAACTTGTTAATCAAGTTAGTATATTTTTGTCTGGGATCGTGCTCAAAATGAATGTGAAAAAAATTGGTTGGCAACTTGATTAAAAAGTGCTTTTATACTTTCTTAGACTATAAGGCTTCTTTAAAAATTGTTATTTAAAAATGTTCAGTTTTTCTGTCCTGGCAAAGTGCATAGATTTCTTCTTTTTAATGAGTTTCAGTGTTGACATTATTTACTACAAAACAGCAAGACAACCAGTTAGATATTGTTGCAAGCATGCACTTTAAAGGTTTCCCCTCTTGTTTCTAAAAAAAAAAAAAAAAAAAAATCCAGAATATGCTCTCATGTTCACAGAAGAAGAAGCTACAGAATGGGACCTATAAATCTGATTCCTACATATGTCAAATAGTAATGTATTAAATGCATATTATTATAAAAATTTAAGACATGTCTTAAACACACTTACATTTTTGTAACACGTGGCAATATTTAAATAATACATTTCCTTGTTAGCATCTTTTTGCTGTCCTTGTTGGTAAGACCTATGATTTATTGCTTAACTTAATGACCAAGACCATTTTGGACCTGATATATGCCCCTAAGCTTATTACATCACTAAATAAAATAAAATGTATGCACTTGTGACTGAGTTATTTTTATAATTGTTTATCCCTTTAAGTGCCCTATTCAGTGATTCACTGAAAGGTTCATAATGGTTGGCTTGTAACCAGAAAATAATCTCAGAAAGGTAAAATGTATTTCTTGTTTAGAAATAAAATGCCAGACTGATGGTGATGATAGGGGTCCCAGCAAGAGTTAGCAACACTCAAACTCATTCTTCAATGCTCTCAATTAACTGTTGTTGAATATTTTTGAGGCGCAACCCCCCAGAAACCCCAGCATTTAAGGCTGTCTCTTAATACTGGTGCTCATCTTTGCATGACCCCCTCAATATGGGTAAAGTGATTTTGCTGTGACATAAAGCTGCAAGGGTTAAATTGTTCTTTACAATGATTTTTCAGGTGCCATTATCATTAAACTGAGCAAGATTATTTTCCTATTTTTAGTTCTTTTCTTTGGGGAGATTGGAACTTTACTGTTTTTATATTGAACTCTATTTGACTTCATAGTCTTTATCTTTCCTTTCTGAGGGTGCAGTATGATAGACACTTCAGTATTTTTACTGTAACCTGTTATTCATCTAAAGTCACTCTGCTGCCTAACTTGCAGTACAATATAATATGGCTTCATGATTTTCTTGCTCCACCTGAAGTATCTCATTGACTGTCAGCTTTCCTGTAATATGATGGTGAAGCAAAGTTTTTGAGAAGCTTAAGCCTTGCTTCTGTACTGCAGTGTCTGCACCTTGAAACATGGAGTCTCTTTGGGTACGTGAGAGTAATACCTGTGGGGAGGTTATTATTTTGTAGCTATCTTGGGACAATTATCACTCATAAATGGAAACAAAATTTAGTTCCTAAGAAAGATCTTTTCCTTGTCTTATCTTCATCTCACTTGCATTGCATCATTTTAAACAAAATAGTTCATTGGAAATTGAAAGTTGTTTTTTTCCCCCTTAGTATTCTTTCCCAAGGCAGTTGATCTGATAAAGTTTTTAATGGTTCTCTCAAAAATGATGAGGCCAACACACTTTCGTGTTTTTCTTGAAAAGTTGTATTGACCTTTTCGACTTTGGGCTCTCATCTCCCACATCTGATCTTTTATCACCCTTTTCATCTCATCTTCCTTGTCTGGGAGACTTGCCTCCAGATAAAACATTTTAAAGGAAAATTGATGAAAAGGAGTCTTAAGTGCCATCGTCTAATTCTCTCTCTATCCCTCCATCCCCCTTCTTTTTGGTCACTTGAATATTGGTTAAGATTTTTCTTTCTTTGACCACTGTAGTTACTTTTACTTGTTTTTCTTTGACCATTGGAAAGTATACATTCCTGTCTTTCACTTTCTATTTCACTGATAGTGAATCCCTTAAGGATAGGAGCCCTGTGTTTTGCTATGATTTTATCTTCCAACTCCTCCCATGGGTGCCTAGGATGGTATCGTGGTCCTTTATGCATTTAGTGAATTCTTGTGAACTTTCTAGTACAGACCAGTGCTTATTTTTATGATCACTTTGAGAAGAAAAGTTAGAAGCGCGTTTCTTCTTTTTTGGCCAGTATTGTTCTATCTAGCACCATACAAAGAACTTGCTCTTCTTTCTACAATTGTTTCTTAAGCCCCCACTTTCCAGGTCAGGGTGTTTAAGTCCTATTTAAAAATATTAAAATATTAAGTAGGCAGCTAAGTGCTTAGCCTAGTGTACTACTTAACACTAAATGAAAGTAAAATATATCAGACATGAAGCCATTTGTTATATTTTAGTAGATGAAGCAATGGCTGTGTAAACCTTAACCTTGTCATTTTGTGAGTTCCACTTTATCATGTAGCTGTAAGGGTAATCAAAATAAATCACGGGAGATGAATAAATACTTTCTAGTGCTTTCTCTGTGCTTTCAGAAGTGATGCTTGATCCACGAAATTTTAGTAAGTGTACTAAATAAAACAATATCATGTGCACTGTGTCAGGTCTGATAAATTATTTGGTACAGGACATCTAGACAATATATATTGAGCTGCTACGTGAACAGTTTAATGACTATAAATTATGTTCATCTGACTTGCCATTTTTACATTTTGTTAAAACTTGTACTATTTGTATTGTAGATGTATATATATATATATATATGAATGTATATATATTTTGGTGGGGGGCAGGGATAAGAAGAAGGCATAAGAAAGGCGCAGGTCATCTCTGCAATGTTCTGACAGTGATCTGGGGCTCCTCAGCTGTGCAGTGTACATAACACAGATGTTGGGGAGTCATCTGTCAGCCATGCCTCTCCTATGGAGTTAAAGTTCTAGAGGGAAAAGAATTTGACACAGTGCTGTCACTGTTACATTTTCACAATAGAAGAGCATGCAAATATTGAACCTCCTGCTTAGCAGTAGTGCCCTGTCTAATGTCTGTGCTGGTTAGAATAAAAAATCATGGGTGCATCTTGGGCTCAGAGATCTGACAAAGGTCATGCTATGTTGGGCATTTGAATTGGAAATTGTCTGGACTTAGATTTTATAAAGCTCCCACTGTTGTGTGTGGGGAGAATTTCAGCAGGGTTTTGTCCCTGGAGAGGCCTCTTAGGCCCTTTTCTGTCCTATGAATGAATTTAGATGTGAGGGTTACTCCTGCCTTAAAACTGTTAAGTTCATTTTGCATACATCCCCAGAGAGAAAAACTGGCAGATGCTTTTGTCTTGGAAGTGTTTAAAAGAAAACTGCAGAGCAGGAACAAGAGAGAAAAGGGGCCCTGTGTGGAGTCCCAGAACATTTTGGAAATGGCCAATATGCAGTTTTCATCAGTATGAAGGCGGGGTGCAATATGGTGCCTGTAGCTCACGAGGGAATATGAATGTTGATTAAGCATACTCCCAGGCTTTGAAATTCTGAAAGCAGTGTCAGAATAATGGATGTTGAGCAAATGTCAAGCATTTGTTAATTTCTCTGTTATTTGGAGTTTATCTACCATGATCAATCAAATAAACTAGTGCTTCTCTCTTGTGGCATGTGTCATTGATATGGTGATTAGGTGGCCAGAGAGACCTTCTGCTTTTTTTCCAGGTAACAGATTATAAATGAGTAGACAGAGCTTTTCAGTTGAAGATTTGTTTATGGCTTGGTTTAGTAGAAATTTGGATATTAGCTGCATACTCCAGTGGTGGTGTAAAAACCCATGGCCACATGCCAAAGGTATTAACTGTGGTGCCATTTATACCAAAAGAACTATTACTGGTGTTATGATTTCCATCTAAATATTGTTTCCAGTAGTTTCTAAAGTTTTGATATAAACCTGGGTGAAATTCAACCCTGGAAGAATTCTGACCTATTAACATTTGTAGATAGAGTTTTTGATCTATTTTTATTTTTTGCTTTTATTTTTTTTTTCAATTTCAGTTGTTAATTCTAACTCAGTTACTGACTTTTATTCTTGAGAGACAGCCAGTAGATATGCTTCATGTGGTTCAAAGTACTTTCTTTCTATTATTTTTAGGAAGCAATGCTACAGAGTTTTGATGCCCCAAACATAAATGGTCAGAAGGTCCTTTTCAGCAGTTACTCAACTGCAAATTATTGTGGAATACTAACAGTCCATGGTGTGAGGAGTAGTTTCCCTTTTAGAATGTGAATGACCTTACCAACTGGGGTTTCATCAGGGGTTGACACTAGGTACCATGTTTAAGAGTCCTACCCCTGATGACAACATAACTTCGAATGAAAGGGGGACTTTGTGTGAAACTGTGGTAGCTGGAATCAAGACAGACCTGTAATTGCAGATTTCGCCTTTTTCTTTTTTTATTCCCCATTTTCTTTTCATAACTTAGCTATGAAGCTCGCATGATTCAGGTGGAGACGAGTACAATTCTTACCCACCTGGACCATGTGAAATAGGAGCCTTTATGATTTTTGACATGATCTTTCTGCAAAACTGGATCTCCTGAACTGATCTGCCCCCTGTTTTTAAACCTCAGTGAACTTTCTCTTTGGGGGATTTACAACTGGGCAGCTATAGGGTATTCACCCCAGGAACTGCCTGTGTGGTTTCTGGAGGGCTTTTTTTTTTTTTTTTTTTTTTTTTTTTCAACCTGCCATAATATCTCAAATAGTATGGCAATTTCCAAAGCAGAAAGTCTTCAACTTTTTCTTCAGGTTAAGATGCTTTATCCTAACCATCTCCATCAGGCTTTTGGTTTTGGCTTTCTCTGGGGCTGGAACTCCTAACCGTCTGAATAAAATCCTCACGTCCTGCCTGGTACATGACGCCAATGAGCTCTACCAACTGCAGAACTTCCAGCATCATAAAAATAGACAGCACTGCTGACTGGCTTTTCTAGACTTCCCTCTGAAAGCTCATCATGACCATGCCCTGCCCATAGCATCACTGAATCATTCACTTATGTCATACACCAAAACACTCAGCCTGTTAGTGATACGCAGCTCTCAAATCTATTTTCTGTTCATGGTGATAAAGCTCTTGTTCCAAGTTTAGATTAGAAAGACATGAAAAATCTTGTTACACTGTTGAAAATTATAGTGTAATAACAAGAGAGAAAGAGTATGAATTTCACATACTGTTAATTCTTTTTAAATTTTTTTTGGCCACCCTGCATGGCTTGAGGAATCTTAGTTTCCCGACCAGGGATTGAACTCGCACCCTGGGCAGTGAAAGCATGGAGTCCTAGCCACTGGACCACCAGGGAATTCTCCATACTGTTAATTCTTAACAATGTGTACTCATGAATGCTTCCCAGCACCCCAGTGGAAGGCGCTGGTGGTTTTGGTGGGTGATGTCCCCCAGTACCGGCCAAACTATTAGTCCCTCCATCTTGTATTTTACCCAACTCTTCAGTGTCTACAGATAACTGAACTTTCCTTCCTCATGTACTGCAACTACAAAATAATGACTCATTAAAAAAAAAAATGCTAGGATAAATACTGTTTCTTACTGGACACACATTCTAATGATAGCCAAGATGCTTTTGGGACTCTTTGTTAACAAGTATTTTTAGAGCACGTAGCACAGTCTTTTAAAGATCTCCAGTGGTGACAAACTCTGGTACTTTGAGAATGAATCTGGTTTTTGGAGATAGGCAAACATCATTAGGCTTGATAAGTAATGCGGCTAATGCTACCAGGTGACCATAAAGTCTGGAGACATCATTATTTTGCCATGTATTGCAATTCAGTAACAGCTATTTATTATACATTTGTCTGTTTCCAGACTTGGTGACCACCCTGTATTTTGATAAGATGTAAGATCTGACTATGAGGTTGACTTTCTTGTATAACTTGTAAAGTGGTTCTAAAGTGATTCCTACAGATAAGTTCTGTTTTGAGTAAAGGCAGCAACATTGGCGGCAAATATACAAACCCTACTCCTTCTCCAGGATGATTACTTTGGAGATAAATAAATTAGTCCTTGCCTTCTCACTGAAAAATTTCATTTTGTTACTTTATCCCCATACTGGGTAAGTATGTAGACTCTCTTTCCTTAACTATTAGCCATTTTTTATACCCCCCCCTTTTCTCTGTGTTCCTCTAAGTAACTACCCAGTGGCTAAAGACACTTAGCGTTTCCTCCTCATCCTTTCCATTACCCACTTCTCTGGTGGTGGTTAATAACTGATGAAATTGCTGAAAGGCAGACTTCTTAAGAGAGGAGGAAAAGTGAAGCCTTAGATAACGTGTTAATCAGCCAGTCCTTGAATACCGTAGAGGTCACTCAATATGGGATTTTTAGTTAATTAAAAAAAAATTTTTGGGGGGGGTATAGTTGCTTTATAATGTTGTGTTAAAAATTTTTTTTAAGAAAGGAAGACTGTAGTAGAATTATTGTTTAGGCCTCTAGTTGGGATAGAGTTTGAAATAGGATGAAATTCTTCCTTTATTTTTATTTGCTTTCTTTGGTATGTACTTTCTATTTGGTGAAGAATTGCATTTAATTCAGAGTAACAATACAAGATTTTTTCCTCCTGTTACATCATTGAAACTCATGCTTTATCTCAGAATAGATTAAAGAGGTCAAATTCTTCATTCTCTTTGGAAGGGAATTACACCCACTGTAGAGTTGGAAGGATCACTATAAAAGGCTAAATAAAGTAGGGAAACAGAGCTCTGAAAAAAAGTTACTGTCGGTTTCTTTTGCACAGTTTTGTGGTGGGAAGAAACATGTTAAACATCATTTTAAAGGCTGCATTTCTGAGACATCAGTAGATCCCTTACTTGGTTCAGTGAGAATTGATTGAACATTTCTCGGTCATGTTTAAATTATAGAGCTAGGATTTTTAAGTAGCTAAGTGTAGTTAAGCATTATTTGATGCTCAGTAATTATGTATCTGGTTTTAAAGCTGTTTCAGCAGAATACTATTACAGGTTTCTGTAGCAGACAGTTGTTACAACCTTGAGAATATTTAGGATTCAAACAACTAGTTAGGATGCGATCGAAACTTAGGCAGTAGGCAGCTTGCCTTGTGCATCAGTGATAGGTTCCACCCTGAAGAGGGTGGTTACACACAGCTATGTGCACTTGACACATGCAAATGCTAAATACAGTAGCAGCATGAGGTCTCTGTCATTAACAGTAATTTATGTAATGAAAGCCACCTGGCTGTTTTTTATAATTAATTGCTTGTAAATAATAAATTTAAATATAATTTATAGTTTTCTAAATTTGATTACTATATAGACCCAACAGCAAACCTAGAAGAATTGGCATTTCATCATATAGTTCAATGACTTTTAAAAGGAGGTATATCAGTAGTTAAAAGTGATACACACATACACACACACACACACACACACTCGTGTCTCCTTTTAGGAAATATTTTCACTAGGAAATATATTTATTTGTTGTAAAGTAAATATCAGGTGAAAATATTTTTGGAAGGGAATGGTAAAAATGTAATCTAGTCCTGCTAGCTTTGAGTTGGAATGCTAATTTGGAAATAGTCTCACTATTTGGAAATAGTCTCACCTTTTATATTATTTCGTCAGCCTTTGAAAAGTATTTGTGCCCGTAATTGAATACACATAGAAGAAAGTGTACCTACCTAACAATAATGTAGTAAAACTCTTTTTTAAAAAGCTTTTTTCCCTATTTTGTAAAATTCCAATCATGTTTTGAAAAGAATTTATATATGGGGGGAAAAGTAAGTATATGTGATATGTTATATACTATGATGATAATAAGAGACTTTGCTTAAATGACTTATTAAGCGCAATATCATTCACTTAAGAAGGCCTAACAGTATTTTTTTGTTTATGTGGCCACATATATCAGCTACCAAAGAATCATTTCTTGTGATGTAGTGGAAAATGCTAGTGATTGACATGGCTTAAAGAGAAAGGGGGCTTTAGAGCCCTGTCCTCTGTACTTCCGTTCCATTAAAAAGGAAAGAAAAGAAGGGAGGAAAGACAAACTTAGTTTATGGCTTTAAGACTTGCCTCAACCACTTTTTAATAACTGTTAAATCAAATTTTTGCACACTTTATGAATCTGTTTTTTAAGTTAATATCTCTTTTCCTAAATAGATTTGCACTAAAAGCTATATCCTTTAAATATCTATATTGTTATTTTGTACTATAGCAGTAAAATTACTATCATTGACAATTAATGAAACGTGAGAACACTTTTGTAAAGCATTGGTAAATTACAGGAGAATTTGCAGCTTTGAGCTACACACTTTATAAAATAGAAGGCTCTTCCTCCATATGTGACCAGCAGCATTTTTCCTTAACCATGATTTAGTTATATATTTATATATATATATATATATATAACTCTAACTCTATTTTACTTAGTTGGGCTTTTAAAACATTTTTTTGAAATTCTCTTTGTTCTTTGTAGAAACTCAACTAGATGGTAAAAAACCTAATTCTGTTAAATAGCAAATTTGCATTGTGACTGCTTACAAGATTGAGAGTCAGGTCAATATGGTGCCTGTGCTAGCTGGGATTGTCTATAAAGAATAAAGATCATGGCTTCACGGCTTCTGCTTGTGGTCAGGCTGTGACCACCATCCATCACCTCAACAGCAGACATCAGGCTTGTTCGTCGCTTGGTTTCCGAGGTCTGATAATCCCTCAAGAATTTAGAATGTTGTTGACCGTCCCCATTTACATCACTGAAGAAAGAAGCTTTGCAACAGGTGCAGCTGTATACTAATTGTGGGGTGTGCTTAATCTGTCAGAAGGGAGAGTGACTCCAAATTTGGTATCTTAAACAGTGGAGTGACCTTTCAGAGTCCCAGGATGAGAATTGCCAACAATTGCAACAAGCTAATTATACCCACAAGGAGTTGTGAAGTGCTTTTAAGTTTTCCTGTACACCTAGAAGTTCAGTGAACGGCTTGAAGTCATTAACATATGACAGATGCACTCCCTTTTCAAGGGCTCCTATGATAAGTTTTGATTGTAGAAGTGGGAATTTGACTCATAGCTTATCACTTGCTTCGTTAGCTTGCTTGAGGACGAGGACTTTTTTTTTTTCTTTGACATGAGCGTTATCTTACCCATGTTCCAGAATTCCACCCACCTCCTTGTCTCTGATGATAGTAAGTCATAGCAGATAACCTTGATGCTGGATTTTCCAAAGCATATTGTGCATTATGCAGTCTTACATATATTTTATACATATATATATATAGAATATTGATATGCTTCACACATCATATATTTTATATAGTATACTTATAATTGTACCTTATTTGAGTATGGGTATTTCAGAGGTTTTGATTACATTACTTTAGAAATACTGGCTTTATGTGATTTCTTTTCTTTTTAATGGAATAGATATGAATACTCTAAAGAAGACAGAAAGTCTGACTTCTGCTTTTTGAGGTTGGTGAGAATAGGGAGAAGAAGTTTGTTTTATGCTGGTCAACTCTGTACACATGGAGGAAAGCATGTTTGCCAAAGAGTGAGCAGATGATAGAGGTCTCCTGCATGAGGGGATGTGGGCATGGAGCACTCAGGAGCTCCATTGTGTAAACCCTGTGACTTTAGTACTTAAATGAAATTTCTTTTTAGTATCTGGTTGGAAAATCATCCAAAATAAGCCATACAGGGTTAAGGTTAAAAAGCTTCTGAGTAAAACCAGTCTGGGGTAATTTAATTCCCTCTCACAGTATCTCTGTATCTACTGGCTTATGATGCTTGTTTCAATTCCTTAGTAAACCATATACCTAAACTTTATTTTAAAATACTTTCTGTTATATTAAAATCTGTTTACAGAAGTCATTATTCCTTTAACCTCTAAGGATTATTTGCAGATTTTATATTGCCAACAAGCATAATCATATTTAGCTGTGTTCCTGTCAATGTTCAGCAAGCTTTTTTTGTACAATTAGGGGGCAGTTAATTTATTCTAAGTAAGTTGCCACCTGTCTAGGGATTAACCCAAACAGGTTAGAAATCACAGAGTGACTTTTGAATTTGGTTTTAAAGCAGTAGGAATTGATTTCTTAACTCTCTACTGCCATTTTGGTGGCATTTTCTGGGTTGATCAATGGTAATGGTGACAACAGGTGTTTTCTTGGTTCCTGTATTCACTAGGTTGATAAAGTGCACTGTTACAATTTTACGTGTCACTGGAAATCTGTGAACAGTGGATGTAATAGTGCTTGGTACCAATTGAAAATGAACTGGAAGGATCTTCTGTATGTTCCATTGTTTCCGCTGTTAACCTTAGGTTGTCGGTTGGGTGGGAAGTGGCATTCCTAAATGAGGATAGTTTGAGGACGAAGATTGTGTTCATGGAAATGTTATCATCTTCTCTGGTGTCTCAGGGAAATGAAACGTGAAGAGCGTCAATCATGTAGTTCACGGAAGAGTTTGAGCACGTAATTTTACAGTATTTAAAATAAGCTATGGGAAAAATAAAATTTATTAAAGAGCATATTTTGCTTAAAAGTTTTACAATACAATATATAAGATCAGATACCTTACTTTATGGGACTTAATATGTGACTGCATTCCATCTGGGGGCTTGGTCTCACTAGGAGACATGGGCCCATGATCACAACTACTTCTTTGAGATTGATCTAGATTTCTTTTCCTTCTTTCCTTTCCTTTTCTTTTTTCTTTTTTGTTCTTTTCTTCACTTCTCTTCTTGTATTTCCTTTCTTCCTTTCTAATTTGAAATTAAATTATTGTATGATGTATAAATATTAATCTTTTAATTGGAATTTATCTTATTGAGATATAACTCACATACATAACCCTCACCCCTTTAAAGTGTACAATTCAGTGGTTTATAAACCACTGATATTAGTATATTCACAAAGTTTTGTAACCATCACCATTATCTAATTCTAGAACATTTCATGACCCCAAGAAGAAACTAGATACACATTAGCAGTCACTCCTCATTCCTACTTTTGCTCGCCCTAGCCCTTGGCAACCACTATTTCGCTCTCTGTCTCTATGGATTTACCCATCTGAACATTTTATTTAAATTGTAGCATATGACCGTCTTCTTTAACTTAGCGTAATGTTTTTGAGTTTCATTCTTGTTGTGGCCTTCTTTTTCATTGCTGAATAATCCATTGTGTGACTATACCACATTTTGTTTATCCATTCATCAGTTTGTGAATATTTGGTTGTTTCTACTCTAGCTATTATGAGTAATGCTTCTGTGAACATTTGTGTGTAAGTTTTGTTTCAACCTATGTTTTTATTTATCTTGGGTAGATACCTAGGAGTAAAGTTTCTGGGTAATATGATTTAGCATTTTGAGGAACTATCATACTCTTTTCCAAAGTGTTTGCACCATTTTATATTCCCACCAGCAATGTATGAGGTTCCAGTTTCTCAACATCCTTGCCGACACGTGTGTATTGTCTGTCTCTTTGATTATAGCCATCCTGCTGGGTATGAAGTGGTATCTTCTTGTGGTTTTGATGTCCATTTCCTCATTGACTAATGATGTTGAGAATCTTTTCCTGCACTTATTGGCTATTTGTATATCTTCTTTGGAGTTACGTCTGGGGTAATTCAAGGACTGACTAGCAGGACGTGCTCGATCAAAAATACACACAGGTCCGGCTAAGACCAACTTTGACTGCGGCGGGGCCGCCCCGTCGGCCATAGGGGAGTCGATGCAAGCTCCCCCCCCCCAAAAAAGAAATACCAGATGCCTATAAATCCACCCGTGACTGGTTAATAGGGTGGATTCTTTGCCTACCTAGGTTGTCTTTTTATTATTATTGAGTTGTAAGAGTACTGTATATTCTGTTTTTTTAAGATTTATTTATTGTTTATTTATTTATATTTTTGGCTGTGTTGGGTCTTAGTTGCAACAAGCGGGATCTTCGTTGTGGTGCGCAGGCTTCTCTCTAGTTGTGGTGTGTGGGTTTTCTCTTCTCTAGCTGTGGTGCACAGGCTCCAGGGTGCGTGGGCTCTGTAGTTGTGGCGTGCGGGTTCCAGAGGTCATGGGCTCTGTAGTTTGCGGCACGCAGGCTCTAGTTGAGGTGCGTGAGCTCAGTAGTTATGGCATGTGGACTTAGTTGCCCTGCAGCATGTGGGATCTTAGTTCCCTGACCAGGGATCGAACCTGTGTCCCCTGCATTGGAAGGCGGATTCTTTACCACTGGACCACCAGGGAAGTCCTGAGTACTGTATATTCTTGACACAAGTCACTTATCAGATATATGTGATTTGCTAGTATTTTCTCCTAGTCTTTTTAGTTTCTTGATGGTATCTTTGAGTTATTCTTTTAAAAGGATCTTATTTCCAGAAGGAGTGTATACAAAGTCAATGTAATGATATCTGTAACCTTCTTTTAAGGAAAATAATTATTCCTCTTTCATAAAGTTCTTTATTGTTTGATACAACATACTGTATTGGTGAAAGGAGTTTTCAGTTCATATGTTAAATTTAAAAAAAAATTTGGCAAGACGTCTCTTGAATACAACTTAAAAGGTCAGACACGTTTTAATATTTTCCTCTTTTCTTGGCCTTTTAAAATTATGCACATGAATATATCTTGGACATATCATCTAAAATTAAGTGACAATCTGATATGAGCTATGTTAGTAAATGCTAAAGATAAAAAATTGTGCAAGTCAGTAAAAGTATGATTTTTAAAAATAGCTGTATCATTGTGAAGAATCTGGGCCCTATCAACTTGAAATGAAAAAACTTGAACTAAGTTCCATTGCTTTTTAAAATGCAATTAATCAGGTATGGTTTATGAAATGTATTCTTTTAGGTGAGCATTGGAAAGGGTCCATCACCTTTCCTGGGCCGCTAGATCCAGGCCTGCATTTCTAAGACAGGACTGGAGGTCTGGCTTCCAAAGCCGGTTTTGCAGCAGTTCTGACAGATAGCATGGCCCTGGGCAAGTCACTGAACTCTCTGGGAACTCCAGTTTGTCTGTGTGGATAGCAAGAGTTTCTGCTCTTTGCACAGGCTTGCTGTGAAGATAAATGAGGGCTGCGTAAAAGCTCTTAAGAGAGAGGTAGTACCCTGCCAATCTGGAGGCCGGTGTTTTTGTAAAGCTGTGAAAGGAAACTTCTGACAATCTCTGGGAGAGAAATTAAATGAGAACTTCTCCCTTGTCCAGTTCTCTGTGTGACCACACACTAGCTCTCTGACTTTTCCGAGCAGGGCACGCACCTTAGAGCTACTCTGGCTGAATGTTATCTCAGACGTCTTAAAGTGATATATCGCCCAGGTCATTTACTAGCAACATCTAGGCAGCAGTTTACAAACCATAATGTGAGAAATTTTCAGTCAATAAGCAGGTATTTGCATTAAAAACAAAACAGATGACAGCTGCATCAAAGCACAAGGGTAATTGTGTGTTGAAATGATATTTGACTAAAACAAGGGGGCATGTAAGAAAGCCACTTGGAATTGTCGTACTGGAAGAAGCAGCTAATTGCTTGCTCCTCTTGTCACTTTGCTTCTTTTAAGTGACTTAAGCAAAGTACACTCTTAAATTGTGCCTTTATAAATCTTTTCATTGGTGTAATGTGAAAATTATAAATGTGTGATTGTGCAGACTTTTTATCCAGTGTCAGCTGTATAGTATATCACCTCTTTTGGACAGTTAATGGGATGCTGGCTTTTGTGCCATTCACCCAGGGAAATAAATGAATAAACTTTCTTTCACATCTCCTTTGCCACACTTTCTTTGATTTGGATTGGTGTGTATATAAGTGTGTGTGTGGGAGTGGATGTGTATTTATTTTTACTTTATGTGTAAGGATAATAAGAATATATGAAGTCTAGTTTTTGGCTGGATTCTGTTTTGCATATAATAAGATACCTGTTCTGTTCAATGGCTACCGTCTTAAGAAAATTAAGTGTCTACAGAATTGGTGACCTGTTTTTAAGAGAACTTGTAAAATCTTTCTAAATGAAAACTTATTCCAGCAGTATCTAACATTGGCAATTTTCCTCTGTCTGCTTTTAGAACTTATTGGACAACCAGGTCAGACATTATTAAAGTTAAAGGTATCTGGTGGGAAAAGTAATCGTTTTATGCTACTATGAATTTTAAATGTTTCCATTTTCATGTGTTACAGTATCATCTGTTCTCACATGCCCCTAAAAACGTATAGAAGTTTCAGACCAAATTCAGGGTCAAGGTTAAAAAGTGATGATGCTTCTGACTCATTCCCTTAGAATTATGTCATCCAAATTATCTGCATACCATTTTGCGCCAGAGTACATTTTATCAAGTCATTTGAAAGAACTTAGTATAAGAAGTTTTTTTTTTTTTTTTGGTTGTTTCACTTCTTTGTATACCTATTGTGTTCCGTGAGTACAGAAATTTACTGTACTCACGGAACACAATAGGTATACACTAGACTGAAATAGTAGGGAGTTCTTCATTTCTGAAAGTGTGTTTTTTGCTTAGCAAAAGCAATATGCTTTAAATGTAAAACTCTTGGTGAGCCAGAGTCTTATGCAACATTCTTTTTGAGAGTCCACTCTTCAGCACATGGAGTGTGTTAACAAACAGATGCTTGATAAATATTTGTTGAATTACTGAATACATGAACTGAACACTTAATAGGAGTGGCTTCTGAATGTGTTCTTACTTAATGTACAAAATTAAGTACTGGATTTAGTGAAGTGAGGAGAGACTGAGAAGATTTACACAAAATCATGGGTCATTTGAATGGATGGTATACTTCCTTCTCTTTTGAAATGAAATGAAATATCCATGTCTCATAAAATAAGTTGCTTTTTAATTTTCTCAGTATTATAATTATCTCAGAAGAGAAGAGAGGAAAAAAGTTTTGTGTTTTGAGAATCATATACTTCATTCCTAGAGATAGTAAATATTATACTAAGGGGATAGTGTCTTGAACTGAAAGCATCAGAGAGGTCTTTGTCTTTTATCAAATGAATAGCACATTTTTAAATTGGTGTTATTTCCAACCCTAGATTCTCTTGCTCACCAGTGATGTTGGAGAAATGAAATTCATCATAACAATGATTGGAGAGCCCTCTCAAAGTAATACCATATACCAAGAGTTTAAAATGGCTTGGATTTATTAAACAAGAGGGGAATCAAGGCAGCTTTGAAGTAGGGAGTTAACTTTTAGCCCTGTTGCATTGTTGATTATTACAGCAGCTTGGTTTATGGTCATCAAGTTCACTTGTAGAGTACGGTACTCGTGGCAGAAACTGTAGTTTCCCCCAGTATCTGTTCTCTCCTTCTTCCACAGTGGTAGAGTCCTTGATTTTGACCAGGCATGTGACTTCCCAGAACAGAGGCTCCCTCGCAGCTAGAGTGTGTGGCCATGGCACTGAGTTCTGGCTATTGCAGAGTAAGGGCAAGTTTCATGTGGTAGCTTCATGAACCTTCCTTGAAAGACAGGCTTTGTCTCTCTTCTTCAAAGTCCCTTCTCCTACTTGCTGTCTGGAATTAAGAGGCCACTATCTTACCTGTGAGGGTGAGGCCTGCACCCTAGAGATGCTGGGGTGTTGGCTGGAAGTAGCCTGGTTCCCCAGGGCATCCTGGAGCAGAATTGCTATGTTGGAAGAGACAAATTTCTGCCCTGTTTAATCCACTATTGTTCTGGATTTTCTATCCCTTCCAGCTGAACGTCATCCCATCTGATATAGAGGTAGAGATGCTGGGTTTCCTCAGACTGGAATTCTGGGGTATAAGGCCAGAGTATAAGTGGGTCAGACCAAGTTTCTCACCATATTCAGAGCTATTTCAAAGTACTTATTACCTTGCTGATTGCTGGTGAGTCATGTAGCTTTTCAGTAAGGTTACCCACCGTCTCTACTTTCCTGGTGCTGGATTTGGTCTGAGTCAAGAGTCAAACCTGGCTTTCATAGATTTCCTGCAATGACTACCTGTTGGCATTCTCTACCTGGATGTTGTAAAGATTAGGAGCTTGGTTAGGGTGAGGAAACTGATTATATAATGAACCAGTCACTGCTTTTTTCAAGCATCCTTATTCATAGTCTAGCCATGGGCATCATTTCCCTGAGGTCATCCATCTCACTGTTTTTTTTAATCTCACTATTTACTGATGTCTTTTAAAAAATAATAGTTGCTTGTTATGAACTTTGTGATGTTGTAGTCCTTTTCTCAAAGTGACAGCAAAGGCCAAATCATACTGGATGTTTCTCCTGTATTTAGTATGGCCAAAATTTCTAGGCCTTAAAAATCAATTAGTACCATGCTACTCTCTTATTCTTCTTGTGAAGTTTAAAATCACTTGTTATGAGGCACCATAGTTGTTGGAAACAAAAAGTCTTCCCTTTAGCAGTGCTGTCTCAGTCATGTGTTCACATGTTGTCCTAATGAATATTTATTCTGCATGTCTGTGATTTGCAGTGTTTTTGCATTTTCTCTTAAAATGGATGTGTGTGTTGGGTATGGGTTGTGTGCATGTTCAGGAATGGGAGGAGGAGAGTTACTCTTCACTTAAGTAATCATTTTAAAGGCTCATATGTACCAGGCCCTATGGTAAATGTTGGTGATATAAATTTAAAAATATATGAAGATAAAAGGAACCCCTGCCTTAAAGAATTCAGAGTGTAATGAAAAAAGCAAATGAAGAAAGGAAGAATACTTTAAATTAAAATTCAACATGAGACTTATTTATAGGCTCACTAAATCCAGAAATCTGAAGGGTTTCATGAACTCTTAGACAAAAGCAATTCTATTGAGAGCCCTTGAAACAGCAGTGCTGGTCTCCCAAGAGCCAATGAAAGATCCTTCTAAGGATGTTTTTGAATGCTTAAAATTAAGATTTTTAAAAACAGAGGCTTTCTCAGCTGGTTTATTTGTTTTTTGGTTTGCAGCCACATGTTTTTCCTCTGATTTTCTTCCTGGGACATTGTGTAATCGTCAGAATACTGGTACAGTTCAGTTTTAATGTAGTTATTTTGGAAATTTGCAGGAATCCTGCATATTTTTATTCTAAAAGAAATTCTGAAGGAGAACATTTGCCTTTGTAGTATTTCGACTGAGTCTTAACATTGGACCAGTGAGAAAATATAGAGAAACCATCAGAAAAGCATATTGAATGTGTATACAGGAAATTGTAAATCATATGATACAGACTCTTCATTCATGTCATTGTCTGGAAGGAAGATGCCATCTCTTAGCCATGAGGATGAGAGCTGCATCTTAGACAAGGTGGACAGGTGAGCTGGGAGTAGCTGGGTCTCAAGGACTTGGAGTTGCAAGATGGAGTTTTGAGAAGCTTTGTCCTTTAGGAACTAGATGCTTCTATGTATGTTTTGGTAACTTTTTCTAAGTCTGCATTTTCTAATCTGCATACAGTAGTATTAGTCTTATCTAACTGATACCCAGTATTGTTTTAAGAATACAATTTATATGAAATTATAAAGTATTATACCTATTTTAATCTAATTTCTGAAAAAATTCATTTAAAAATTGATTTAAAAAATTTGCTATCCTCTTATTTAGAGGGACAGATTCCTTGGTGTTAGCGTTTCAAAATTGTGGGAAGTGTGTTATCTCATATAATTATATTTGTTGGCTGACTTAAGTTCAGGGGGTTTTTTTCTTTGTTTATTTTTCCCCAAGAGCTTTTAATAAAATTGCTTTGGTCTGAGAATTCATGATGGACTAAATGAAATCCTTCAATCTTCTGGATTTAGTGAGACCATAAATTAGCTTCATGGCAAATGTGTCTTTCTTTTTCCCTTTTCGCAGGACACAATTCATTGAAATGATGACTACCCCATAAGTGGTTAGAATTTTATGTATGGGAAACTCGAAGAGAAAAACTTTTTAAAGTAAGGTGTCTGTTTCTTTCATCATAATGTTACCTGCATTTCATCCTTTTCAGTGTGCTTGTGCTTAAAAATAGGTTTCAGTATATGTTCCCTGATATCTGGAACTTAAAGCTGAAAGAGTTTATATTCAGAATAGATTTTCTAGCACTTTTACTGTCACATGTAGGGCAAAGCTGGGCGTGATCTAGTTTTCTTCAGTCAAGTGGGGTGGGCTTGTGGCAGGGTGGGGCAAGTGGGCCTGCCTGTGGGCTTCCCTCTCTCCCCGTTAATCGTTGTAGAACATATTGAGAGGAAAACAGAGCAGGTGGCTTGTGGGTGGGCCAGTGTGAAGCAGAGAGAGGCAACTGTGGGGGACCCTGTCATGAATCACCTCTGTGTTGGTTATCAACGAAGGCGGCCTTGCTAGCTCCCTCTGATCTGGGAAAAGGGTGCAAGCCTTGGGAGATCATTTTGACACTGAGAAGAGAATGCAAGTGTCTTCTATCAAAATCAGGCTTTTCTAAATATTGAGACACACAGTTCTTTAGAGCTGCTGATATGCTGGGCACACCCAAATTTCGGGAGAACCTCATATAATCTAATACAGTGTAAGCTGCAGTTCTGTAGAATAGGGGGCATTAGCTATTGTGTTTTCTGGTCCAGTGGTGTTTTTTGAGAACACACATGAAACCCAGTCACATTTTTAAGATATTGTATACTTGTCAAGGAAAAGATATATTTTTCCCCTCTGAATTTTTATTTCTTATATAAATAACATTAAAACCAGACCAAAAAAAGGAGTAAAGAAATCACCTATAACCCCATTAGGTAAGGTATTTATACTACTTTTAAAAAAAAAAGCCTAAGTACTGCTTACTGTCCATTTCCAAGTCTGCATTTAAATAAAAATAATATTTAATAAATGGTCATGATGCTCTAAAGAGAAAAAAATCACCTTTAACCCCAAAATCTTACACATTTTTTATATGTCTTCTTTTATAGACTTTGAACATATGCTCATTTAAATCTATACTTATAACCATAGTGTAAATATAACTTCAAGTTATGTTTAAAACTGTATTCATATACAGCCAGTAGCTGCACATGAACTTTACTAGGTGATGAATTCAGATCTGCCAAGTTGAACTTTCATGGTGAAAAGGTAGAAGCCTTTTGTGTGCAGAATCTATTCTTCTGACCAGTGTTACAGTAGGAGTGACTAGCTAATTGTTGGAGGCCCGACTGGTGGGGTGCTCCTGGCAGGATCATGGGGGTGGCAGTGCTGGCTGACAGGAGCTCTCCTGCAGTTTGTTTTGGGCATTGTTCTTGGTTACTAGGACCCTGAGCCTGAATTTCTGGTCCTGAAGGAGATTCCATAAGCTGTCTGAAAGTATTTACTTCCCTTTTCTACTGAAACTAGATTGTTTGCAGCTGAGAATCTTGTGTTATTGGAGTATTGCTGCTTCTTTTTTTTTTTTAAACATCTTTATTGGAATATAATTGCTTTACAATGTTGTGTTAGTTTCTGCTGTATAACAAAATAAATCAGCTATATGCATATGTATATCCCCATATCTCCTCCCTCTTGCGTCTCCCTCCCACCCTCCTTATCCCACTCCTCTAGGTGGTCAGAAAACACCGAGCTGATCTCCCTGTGTCAGGCAGCTGCTTCACACCAGCTATCCATTTTACATTTGGTAGTGTATATATGTCAATGTTACTCTCTCACTTCGTCCCAGCTTACCCTGCCCCCTCCCTGTGTCCTCAAGTCCATTCTCTACATCAGTCCCTTTATTCCTGTCCTCCCCTAGGTTCATCAGAACCATTTTCTTTTTTTTTTTAGATTCCATATATATGTGTTAGCACACGGTATTTGTTTTTCTCTTTCTGACTTACTTCACTCTGTATGACAGACTCTAGGTCCATTCACCTCACTACAAATAACTCAATTTCGTTTCTTTTTATGGCTGAGTACTATTCCATTGCAAATATGTACCACATCTTCTTTATCCGTTCATCTGTTGATGGACACTTAGGTGGCTTCAATGTCCTGGCTATTGTAAATAGTGCTGCGGTGAACACTGTGGTACATGTCTCTTTTTGAATTATGGTATTCTCAGGGTATATGCCCTGTAGTGGGATTGCTGGGTCATATGGTAGTTCTATTTTTAGTTTTTTAAGGAAACTCCATACTGTTCTCCATAGTGGCTGTATCAATTTATATTCCCACCAACAGTGCAGGAGGGTTCGCTTTTCTCCACACTCTCTCCAGCATTTATTGTTTGTAGATTTTTTGATGGTGGCCATTCTGATCAGTGTCAGGTGATACCTCATTGTAGTTTTGATTTGCATTTCTCTAATGATTAGTGATGTTGAGAATCTTTTAATGTGTTTGTTGGCCATCTGTATATCTTCTTTGGAGAAATGTCTATTTAGGTCTTCTGCCCATTTTTAGATTGGGTTAGTTGTGTTTTTGATATTGAGCTGCATGAGCTGCTTGTATATTTTGGAGATTAATCCTTTGTCAGTTGCTTCTTTTGCAAATATTTTCTCCCATTCTGAGGGTTGTCTTTTCGTCTTGTTTATGGATTTGTTTGCTGTGCAAAAGCTTTTGAGTTTCATTAGGTCCCATTTGTTTATTTTTGTTTTTATTTCCATTTCTCTGTGAGGTGGGTCAAAAAGGATCTTGCTGTGATTTATGTCATAGAGTGTTCTGCCTATGATTTCCTCTAAGAGTTTTATAGTGTTTCCTTTGCTGTGCAAAAGCTTTTGAGTTTCATTAGGTCCCATTTGTTTATTTTTGTTTTTATTTCCATTTCTCTGTGAGGTGGGTCAAAAAGGATCTTGCTGTGATTTATGTCATAGAGTGTTCTGCCTATGATTTCCTCTAAGAGTTTTATAGTGTCTGGCCTTACATTTAGGTCTTTAATCCATTTTGAGTTTATTTTTGTGTTTGGTGTTAGGAAGTGTTCTAATTTCATTCTTTTACATGTAGCTGTCCAGTTTTCCCAGCACCGCTTATTGAAGAGGCTGTCTTTTCTCCATTGTGTACTCTTGCCTCCTTTGTCAAAGATAAGGTGATCATATGTACGTGGGTTTATCTCTGGGCTTTCTATCCTGTTCCATTGATCTGTATTTCTGTTTTTGTGCCAGTACCATACTGTCTTGATTACTGTAGCTTTGAAGTATAGTCTGAAGTTCGGGAACCTGATTCCTCCAGCTCCGTTTCTCTTTCTCAAGATTGTTTTGGCTATTCAGGGTCTTTTGTGTTTCCATACAAATTGTGCAATTTTTTATAATAGTGGTGAGAGTGGGCAACCTTGTCTTGTTCCTGATCTTAGAGGAAATGCTTTCAGTTTTTCACCGTTGAGAATGATGTTGGCTGTGGGTTTGTCATAAATAGCCTTTTTTATGTTGAGGTAGTTTCCCTCTGTGCCTACTTTCTGGAGAGTTTTTATCATAAATGGGTGTTGAATTTTGTCAGAAGTTTTTCTGCATCTATTGAAATGATCGTATGGTTTTTATCCTTCAGTTTGTTAGTATGGTTTATCGCATGGATTGAGTTGCGTATATTGAAGAATCCTTGCATTCCTGGGATAAACCCCACTTGATCATGGTGTATGATCCTTTTCATGTGCTGTTGGATTCTGTTTGCTAGTATTTTGTTGAGGATTTTTGCATCTTTGTTCATTAGAGATATTGGCCTGTAGTTTTCTTTTTTTGTGACATCTTTGTCTGGTTTTGGTATCAGGGTGATTGTGGCCTCGTAGAATGAGTTTGGGAGTGTTCCTGCCTCTGCTAAATTCTGGAAGATTTTGAGAAGGATAGGTGTTAGCTCTTCTCTAAATCTTTTATAGAATTCACCTGTGAAGCCATCAGGTCCTGGGCTTTTGTTTGTTGGAAGATTTTTAATCACAGTTTCAATTTCAGTGCTTGTGATTGGTCTGTTTATCTTTTCTGTTTCTTCCTGGTTCAGCCTCAGAAGGTTCTGCTTTTCTAAGAATTTGTCCATTTCTTCCAGGTTGTCCATTTTGAATAATAGTGGTGAGAGTGGGCAACCTTGTCTTGTTCCTGATCTTAGAGGAAATGCTTTCAGTTTTTCACCGTTGAGAATGATGTTGGCTGTGGGTTTGTCATAAATAGCCTTTTTTATGTTGAGGTAGTTTCCCTCTGTGCCTACTTTCTGGAGAGTTTTTATCATAAATGGGTGTTGAATTTTGTCAGAAGTTTTTCTGCATCTATTGAAATGATCGTATGGTTTTTATCCTTCAGTTTGTTAGTATGGTTTATCGCATGGATTGAGTTGCGTATATTGAAGAATCCTTGCATTCCTGGGATAAACCCCACTTGATCATGGTGTATGATCCTTTTCATGTGCTGTTGGATTCTGTTTGCTAGTATTTTGTTGAGGATTTTTGCATCTTTGTTCATTAGAGATATTGGCCTGTAGTTTTCTTTTTTTGTGACATCTTTGTCTGGTTTTGGTATCAGGGTGATTGTGGCCTCGTAGAATGAGTTTGGGAGTGTTCCTGCCTCTGCTAAATTCTGGAAGATTTTGAGAAGGATAGGTGTTAGCTCTTCTCTAAATCTTTTATAGAATTCACCTGTGAAGCCATCAGGTCCTGGGCTTTTGTTTGTTGGAAGATTTTTAATCACAGTTTCAATTTCAGTGCTTGTGATTGGTCTGTTTATCTTTTCTGTTTCTTCCTGGTTCAGCCTCAGAAGGTTCTGCTTTTCTAAGAATTTGTCCATTTCTTCCAGGTTGTCCATTTTATTGGCATATAGTTGCTTGTAGTAATCGCTCATGATGCTTTCTATTCCTGCAGGGTCAGTTGTTACTTCTCCTTTTTCATTTCTAATTCTGTTGATTTGAGTCTTCTCCCTTTTTTTCTTGATTTGTCTGCCTAAGCGTTTATCAATTTTTTTAATCTTCTGAAAGAACAAGCTTTTAGTTTTATTGATCTTTGCTATTGTTTCCTTCATTTCTTTTTCATTTATTTCTGATCTGATCTTTATGATTTCTTTCCTTTTGCTAACTTTGTTTTTTTATTTTTGTTCTTCTCTCTCTAATTGCTTTAGGTGTAAGTTAGGTTGTTTATTTGAGGTGTTTCTTGTTTCTTGAGGTAGGATTGTATTGCTATAAAC
>NC_041224.1:101494667-101497375 GCF_002837175.3 Physeter macrocephalus | reverse complement strand
TTTGTCTCTTTTAGTAGTCTTTATTTTAAAGTCTGTTTTGTCTGATATGAGAATTGCTACTCCAGCTTTCTTTTGATTTCCATTTGCATGGAATATCTTTTTCCATCCCCTCACTTTCAGTCTGTATGTGTCCCTAGGTCTGAAGTGGGTCTCTTGTAGGCAGCATATGTACGGGTCTTTTTTTTGTATGCCTTCAGCCAGTCTGTGTTTTTTGGTTGGAGCATTTAATCCCTTTACATTTAAGGTAATTATCGATATGTATGTTCCTATTACCATTTTCTTAATTGTTTTGGGTTTGTTTTTGTAGGTCTTTTCCTTTCTTGTGTTTCCTGCCTAGAGAAGTTCCTTTAGCATTTGTTGTAAAGCTGGTTTGATGGTGCTGAATTCTCTTAACTTTTGCTTATCGGTAAAGATTTTAATTTCTCCATCGAATGTGAATGAGATCCTTGCTGGGTAGAGTAATCTCAGTTGTAGGTTTTTCCCTTTCATCACCTTAAACGTGTCCTTCCACTCCCTTCTGGCTTGCAGAGTTTCTGCTGAAAAATCAGCTGTTAATCTTATGGAGATTCCCTTGTATGTTATTTGTTGCTTTTCTCTTGATGTTTTTAATACTTTTTCTTTGTATTTAATTTTTGATAGTTTGATTAATATGTGTCTCAGCGTGTTTCTCCAGGTCACTTATCCGTTCTTCTGCCTCAGTTATTCTGCTATTGATTCCTTGTAGAGAATTTTAAATTTCATTTATTTTGTTGTTCATCATTGTTTGTTTGCTCTTTAGTTCTCCTAGGTACTTGCTAAACGTTTCTTGTGTTTTCTCCATTCTATTTCCACGATTTTAGACCATCTTTACTATCATTACTCTGAATTCTTTTTCAGGTAGGTTGCCTATTACGTCTTCATTTATTTGGTCTTGTAGGTTTTTACCTTGCCCCTTCGTGTGTAACACATTTTTTTGTCGTTTATTTATTTATTTATTTTTTTGATGGGTGGTGCTGTATTCCTGTCTTACTAGTTGTTTGGCCTGAGACGTCCATCACTGGAGTTTGCAGGCAGTTGGATAGAGCCGGGTCTTGGTGCTGAGATGAGGACCTCCGGGAGGCCTCACTCCGATTGGGTCTGAGGTTCTCTGTTAGTCTAGCAGTTTGGCCTCAGAGCTCCCACCACAGGAGCTCAGGCCCTAACCTCCGTCCTGGGAACCAAGATCCCACAAGCTTCGTGGCACAGTTAAAAAAAAAGAAAGAAAGAAAGAAAAAAAGGAGCAGTACAATATCAAAGAATATAAAAGAAATAAAATTAGAAAGATAAAAAATATATTAGGAATAACAAAACTATAATTGGAACAACTGCAACAAGGTAAAATAAAACCACAACAGAAAAAAGAAAAAAAAAAAGCGGGTGGGGCATCAAGCCAAAAGGAGAGATCACTAACAAAGTATAAAGAATAAAATAAAATTAGAAAAATAAAAGATTTATTTAGAAAAATAAAAATAAAAAAGAATCAACAACAATGAATCAGCAAGGTAAAACAGAACCCCAATCTAAAAGAGGAAAATATAAAGAAAAAAAAAGAAAAATAGCCTTGGCTATGGGGGCGGAGTTTAGGCAGGTGTGGAACTTAGGCAGGGGCAGGGTTTAGGGTGGGGTGGGACCTAGGTGGGTGGGGGGGGTGATGTTTGAGTATGGGGCGGGGCCTCTGCTTAGTACCTGCAGAGAAGGTGAGAGGCAGCGTGTGAAAAGGACGGCCTCTAGAGTGTGGAGTTCGGGAGTTTGGAGGTAGGGCCCTGAGACAGGGTGTAGGGGGCAGAGCTTGGGCTCTACGGGGCAGGAGGGAGGCTCTGAGGGCAGAGGATTAGGCCTTGGCGCCCAACAGTCTTGGACAGGGAAGGCACTGGCTGTGTTACCTTCCGTTTCTTCATGCCCCTCCCCCATGGTCTCTGCCAGGGTCTCCCCGACCCGCCCCCCACTGGGCCACTAGACCCCTAACTGTGGGTGGATCCCGCTGGGTGTAGGAACTCCTTCCTTCCCCCAGATATCCCTCAGGGGTGCTGGTCCCTGAAGTCCGACCTTTACTTTTGTTCCCCCTTCCCTCCCTCCCACTCCCTCAGGATCCTCGTGTCTGGAGAAGGCCTCAGTGGGCAGAGGATCAGGCCCAGGATCTCAGCAGGTTCCTGGGGGTCCAAGTGGGCAGGGGAAACCTGGCCATGCTCCCTTTTGATCCTCTGCCCTCCTAATGGTTCCCCAATTTCCCCCTTTCAGCGTGGGATCCCTTACCCTCCCCCAGCTGCCCCTCAGGGGCACCAGTCTTGTCCCCATCCACTTCTTTCCCTCTTCACTCCCCTCACACCCCATGTCCTACCAGGTGGCTGGGGGTTCCTCCCATCCCCTTAGATGTCTGTGGTCCCCCACCAGTGCCTGGTAGGTGCCCTAGTTGTGAGGAGACGTGAATTCCGCGTCCTCCTAGTACAGTACATCTTGACTCTGCCCCCCTGGAGTATTGGTTCTTGAAAGTAATTTTGTTTTATCATCTGGACGCTGTATTAAGAGCACAGGGTTTTTGTTTTTTGTTTTTTTGTGGTACGCGGGCCTCTCACTGCTGTGGCCTCTCCCGTTGTGGAGCACAGGCTCCGGACGCGCAGGCTCAGCGGCCATGGCTCACGGGCCCAGCCGCTCTGCGGCATATGGGATCTTCCCAGACCGGGGCATGAACC
>NC_041224.1:101486215-101488013 GCF_002837175.3 Physeter macrocephalus | reverse complement strand
TAATGTTGTCCCAGAGGTCTCTGAGACTGTCCTCAATTCTTTTCATTCTTTTTTCTTTATTCTGCTCCCTGGCAGTTATTTCCACCATTTTAACTTCCAGCTCACTTATCCATTCTTCTGCCTCAGTTATTCTGTTATTGATTCCTTCTAGAGTATTTTTAATTTCAGTAACTGTGTTGTTAATTACTGTTTGTTTGCTCTTTAATCCTTCTAGATCCTTGTTAAATGTTTCTTATATTTTCTCCATTCTGTTTCCGAGATTTTAGACCATCTTTACTATCATTACTCTGAATTCTTTTTCAGGTAGGTTGCCTATTACGTCTTCATTTATTTGGTCTTGTAGGTTTTTACCTTGCCCCTTCGTGTGTAACACATTTTTTTGTCGTTTATTTATTTATTTATTTTTTTGATGGGTGGTGCTGTATTCCTGTCTTACTAGTTGTTTGGCCTGAGACGTCCATCACTGGAGTTTGCAGGCAGTTGGATAGAGCCGGGTCTTGGTGCTGAGATGAGGACCTCCGGGAGGCCTCACTCCGATTGGGTCTGAGGTTCTCTGCTAACAAAGTATAAAGAATAAAATAAAATTAGAAAAATAAAAGATTTATTTAGAAAAATAAAAATAAAAAAGAATCAACAACAATGAATCAGCAAGGTAAAACAGAACCCCAATCTAAAAGAGGAAAATATAAAGAAAAAAAAAGAAAAATAGCCTTGGCTATGGGGGCGGAGTTTAGGCAGGTGTGGAACTTAGGCAGGGGCAGGGTTTAGGGTGGGGTGGGACCTAGGTGGGTGGGGGGGGTGATGTTTGAGTATGGGGCGGGGCCTCTGCTTAGTACCTGCAGAGAAGGTGAGAGGCAGCGTGTGAAAAGGACGGCCTCTAGAGTGTGGAGTTCGGCAGTTTGGAGGTAGGGCCCTGAGACAGGGTGTAGGGGGCAGAGCTTGGGCTCTACGGGGCAGGAGGGAGGCTCTGAGGGCAGAGGATTAGGCCTTGGCGCCCAACAGTCTTGGACAGGGAAGGCACTGGCTGTGTTACCTTCCGTTTCTTCATGCCCCTCCCCCATGGTCTCTGCCAGGGTCTCCCCGACCCGCCCCCCACTGGGCCACTAGACCCCTAACTGTGGGTGGATCCCGCTGGGTGTAGGAACTCCTTCCTTCCCCCAGATATCCCTCAGGGGTGCTGGTCCCTGAAGTCCGACCTTTACTTTTGTTCCCCCTTCCCTCCCTCCCACTCCCTCAGGATCCTCGTGTCTGGAGAAGGCCTCAGTGGGCAGAGGATCAGGCCCAGGATCTCAGCAGGTTCCTGGGGGTCCAAGTGGGCAGGGGAAACCTGGCCATGCTCCCTTTTGATCCTCTGCCCTCCTAATGGTTCCCCAATTTCCCCCTTTCAGCGTGGGATCCCTTACCCTCCCCCAGCTGCCCCTCAGGGGCACCAGTCTTGTCCCCATCCACTTCTTTCCCTCTTCACTCCCCTCACACCCCATGTCCTACCCGGTGGCTGGGGGTTCCTCCCATCCCCTTAGATGTCTGTGGTCCCCCACCAGTGCCTGGTAGGTGCCCTAGTTGTGAGGAGACGTGAATTCCGCGTCCTCCTAGTACAGTACATCTTGACTCTGCCCCCCTGGAGTATTGGTTCTTGAAAGTAATTTTGTTTTATCATCTGGACGCTGTATTAAGAGCACAGGGTTTTTGTTTTTTGTTTTTTTGTGGTACGCGGGCCTCTCACTGCTGTGGCCTCTCCCGTTGTGGAGCACAGGCTCCGGACGCGCAGGCTCAGCGGCCATGGCTCACGGGCCCAGCC
>NC_041224.1:101472219-101486142 GCF_002837175.3 Physeter macrocephalus | reverse complement strand
GCATATGGGATCTTCCCAGACCGGGGCATGAACCCGTGTCCCCTGCATCGGCAGGCGGACTCCCAACCACTGCGCCACCAGGGAAGCCCAAGAACACAGAGTTTGAGGACAAACTGTCTGTGTTCACATGCTGGCTGTGTTAATTTGGATAAGATACTTCTCCCTTTCCCTCGGTTTCTTAAATACTACTAGTGCTTTTATTATTATAGTGATGATAATTAAATAGAGTGGTGCTTGGACCTAGGTAACTAACCACCAGTGTTGCTATGTTTGTCATCATCATCACCAGGATCAGTGGTGTTTGTTGAGTGCCAACTCTTGATTAAACAGAGTTCAACAGAAATGGGGAAAAGTTACAAATAGGGTATTCTGGCGAAAGTTAGTGTGTAACAGCACAATTGTGTTGTGCATAGTCTTAGTGACTGAACTCCATTTATGCTTCTCCTCTGGTTTCTCTTAAAACACATAGAGAAGTAGGGAAGGCATTTATAGCCATTTAAGAATGGTTTTATTGGAGTGAATGACATTAAGTGCTGAGATTAACTGCCAAAAGAATTTGATTGTGAATTAAGAATAAAAGGCCTGTGGTAAGAGTTAAAATTTTGTGTTTAATCAGAGAAGAGCTTAATGCATTTAAGGCATTCCATTTATTGTTTTAATATTCTCAGCATTTATTAGTAAAGTGGGGTGGCTGTAGAATAATTATAGTCCATATCATGATGATGATGTTTTTAGAGAAGGTTGAAAATCTACAGTTTTTTCAAACTAATGTAGTAGGGAAAATATAGCATCTAAAGCTTCAAACAGTTTGCTGACCTCATAAGAACACAACTGAGGCCATGTAGAAGCACTAAGTATTAACGAAGTTACTTTTATGCCAATTCCTGCATTTCCTTGTTAACTTCTTAAATGAAAAGCATCAGTTTAGTAATTGGGGGTTGGGAATACGGAATAAAAGACAGAGAAAGAATATGAGATTATTACTACCATTATATTAATAAAGCTGAAAATTTATTTGGGAAGGAAGTGGTAAAGATGATAGTTTGATCTTTATAAATGATAACCATTATAAAGTGAATCTGGTCAGTCATTTTTACTAGTTTTATATAAGATCTCTGTGACCTATTAAATTAAGAAAAATTAGGAGGGTAGAACATGTATTTTTGAATAGAAAAAGAATAAGGGAATGTTTAAATGGTTTTAAACAATATTCTAAACTTTTTACTTTGTGAAAAGTTTATAAAATTGTGTTCATTAGACATAGGCAAGTAAGATTTTGGTCACAGAATTAAATTAGCCTCTAGATGTTCATTCATTCACCTGTGATGATGCAGAGTTGGCAGAATGACTTGGTATTCTAGCAGGATTTCATAAACTGAGAAATTCCCTCAGAAAAGAGGTCCATTCAAGGCATTTTCTGTATAAACAAACCCAGAAAACATTTGAAATCCGGAGGAAAAAAAATTGGATAGCATGAAGTAAAATTAGCTTGTTTCACAAAACTCAGTATAAGTAATAAGCTGATGCAGACATAATTTTATTTTTTTTCTTTTTTTGGGTGGGGAAGTTTTTAGAATCTACTTCCCAAGAAAGAGACTCAGTTAGGGAAGAACTCGAAAGAGCCTGACCCAGCCCTAAAACTTGAAGAATTAACTAGCTAGCTGGGAATATTGGAGAAGTGAATGATTAATCCTTAGCTCTCAAAGCGTGGCCTATTGTGAAAGGACCCCAGATGTCTAATTCCTTTTGGGCTGTCATAACAAAATACCATAGGCTGGATGGCTTAGACAGCAGACATTTATTTTCTCACAGTTCTGGAGAATGGAAGTTCAAGATCAGGGTGCCAGCATGGTTAGGTCCTGGTGAGGACTCTCTTCCTGGCTTGCAGATGGCCACCTTCTCACTATGTCCTCACTTGGCCTTTCCTTGGTGCATGCTTTCAAAGTGATCTCTCTCTTCCTCTTCTTATAAGGACACTACAGTAATCCCCTCATAAGGGCCCTATGCTCATGACCTAATCTAACCCGAATTAGCTCCCAAAGACCCCTTTTTCAAATACATTGTCATTTGTTACAGCAGTCATAGGAAACTAAAGTGTTTGACTATGGTAGGATGTTTAGTAAATTTTTGTTTTTAAGTAAGGACTTCAGAAAGTGAAATTAATTCATTTGGTTTTGATAAGCAACTGTTTAAGAAAACTATCTGAAGGTTGATCAGAATCTTTAGTCTTTTCAGCACTGAATATTACTGAGGAAAATGAACAATGTTATTTGGTGCTATTTTAGGCCTAAGGCTTGTATTTTCAACCTTTCTGACAAATACCTTTCTAAAACCAAACTCATTTTAAAAGTAAGGATTACCTCTTATCTTCCTTCAATTTGAAGTTGCTGCACAGAGGTGGGGGGCCCTTATAGGTCCTCATGACATACTTTGTCTCTTTTCCTGGGATTACCTAGTTCAAGCCAGAGACCATCTCATAAAAAAACTCTTTCAATACTTGAGGAATTGTGAGGTTGAATGTTTATATTTATTTACATATTTATATTTTTATATTTATATAAATATTTTTAAAAGTCAACTTTTCAGGTAAAGATCTGGTGGTTCTTTCATTAAGTATCTGTGTTCAGTCTGTATCAAAAAAATACGGTAATCTGGGGGAGACTGGGATTTCATCAATGAAATAGTTGTGGTGCTAGACCCATGAAGTGATTATTTAACCTCTAGTGGGGGATGTGGTACCTTATAATCAATGGTGAATGAAGGGAGTTAATTATTTTCCTCCCATGTTCTCATACTGTAGTCTGATTACTTTAAATGCCTGGAAGTCTTAATAAACAATTTAATCACTCTAGTTATTGACCTAGAATAGACCTGCTATATTAGGCCCATATAGAAATGTCTGGTGTCAACATGAGTACAAGTCATTATTATAAGGACCATGGCACAGTTTTCTGATAAACTATACTTAAAAGTTTTAGGGCTCTAAGTGGAGAGAAACTTAATAAATCTAAATCTTGGAGTTGTAGAACAGATAAAAATCACAGAACTTTCAAGGTGAAAATAGACTCTAAAGTCATGGAATCCATATACAGTGAAACTGAGACTTCAAAATATTAAGTGATTTTTTTTCAATTAGAATTTAAACACCTCAAGAATAAAGACAGTTCCTATTGGTGCTCCCTTAACAGTACAACTTTTGATGCTCCCTATTGTTTAAAAAATAATTATGGAGTACATGAAGATGTCTGTCAGAAATTTGTAAGAGAAAACTAGTATTCCAGAGGGCTAAAAAATGGTCCTAAGTCAGGGAAAATGACACGTTACCTGGAAAAATAATCACTTTCCATTTTGTGAGGTTATATAAAATTTGCATTTATAGTAAAAAGAACTGTCATTGAGAAGTAAAATTCAAAATTTTGATCTCCCATTCATTGCATCTTTTGGTGGTAAAAAGTGGGAACTTGGGGGTTTGGGGACTACTGGTGATATAATTTGTATTCTAGTATATTTTGCTTTTTTATTTGTGTTTATGTTTTAATTTATACACATTGGTCACAGATACATTATGATTATTGAAATGACTGAAAATATGTGATATTCTCATCTGTTAAGATGACATAGCTAAGTATTATTTCAGTAAGTCCTGCTTGTAGCACAACTTATTTTTTCCTTGATTTACATGTACCTGGTGTAAAATAATCCTTTATGTAACTTTGGGCAAATCATTTCATCTCTGTGACTTTTACTTTTGTCATTTTTAAAACGAGAGGGTTGGGCTTGGTCTAAAAACTCTATGATATTTCTTGAAATATTCCGTTTACTAAAATAGCTTGATTTAATAGTGATAGCAAGTCATATAGGAGTATCCTGAGTCCAATTTTACCCTAAAGGGTAGAAGTTCTCCAAATAGAATGAGGAGATTCAAAGAACATTCTAGACTCCAGAAAGAAGATGGTAATTTATGGCGATGTGGTGAGATTAAAGTATAAACTGCTTGGGGGATTGAAGGTGGGAAAGCATTGTGGGAGGGCTAAAAAGAAGGGGCCTAAAGCCAGGTTGAGAAAGGCCTCAAGTGCCTTGCTCATGAGTATGAACTTCATTCTATAGGTAGTTGATACCTCCTGGGATTTTCAAGCCAAGAGGGTACATCATCAGATGTGTATTTTTTTTTTTAACATCTTTATTGGTGTATAATTGCTTTACAATGGTGTGTTAGTTTCCACTTTACAACAAAGTGAACTCTTGTGTCTCTCCCTCTCCCACCCTCCCTCCCCCACCTCTAGGTGGTCACAAACCACCGAGCTGATCTCCCTGTGCCATGCGGCTGCTTCCCAGTAGCTATCCACCCTACGTTTGGTAGTATATATATGTCCATGCCACTCTCGCACTTCGTTACAGCTTACCCTTCCCCCTCCCCATATCCTCAAGTCCATGCTCTAGTAGGTCTGTTTGTTGGTAAATCAGAGGTTGGATTAAAGAGTATAGAGGTAGGAGGCAAGGGAAATGAATCAGGAAGCTATTTAGTCATTTAGGGAAGTAGGGACAAATGTGAAAAAAACTTTTGGTTGCAGAATCAGCAGGACTTCGTGACTCCTTAGATGTTTCAGGTGTAAGGGAGAGGGAAGAATCAAGAATGACCTTGGGATTTGTAGCCCAGCTGTCTACCTTTATTGAAATAATGATTTAAGAGCGTTTGGGTATGAAACACATTGTGGGAAAGGAGTATGGTGGTAAATTTGATTTTAAGATGCATGCGGCCAAATAGGGGAAATGTCCCATAAGGAGCTATAAAATTGAGAATGTGATTCTGAGTAGGGATGGAGGCTGGAAACATGTATATGTATGTTTGGAAGTTATGACAGTAATTGTTGGGAACACACCAGGGTGTGCTGTCACCCACGTGAGCAAGTAGAATGAAGAGAAGAAGAGGGTTGGGGAGACCTCCTCCCTCCCCATCTGCTCCCCCACCCCAGGAAACCCCAGGGAAGAGGCTAGCAGCCAGTGGGAGAGAGAAAGATAGGTGGTTAGCAGGGGAGAAGGAGAGGTTTTAGAAAATAGTTTCCTGGAATTCATAGGAAAGATTTTTAAGAAAGGGAAGATAGTCAAATGTACAAAATATTGTGATGAGGTCAGCTAAGGTAAGAAGTATGTCTTTTTCAGTTAAGGAGTGAGTACAGAAGTGAGATTGCGGTGGGTTGGAGGCCGAATAGGATTTACTGAACCAAAGACCTAGACAAAGACATTTGGTAGTGAAGAGAAACGGTGGACAGTAGTTTGAAAGGTGTAGACAGGTTGTGGCTTAAAGACAGAAGCATGCTCGGAAGTAAATGAAGACTAGCCAGAGGAGAGGAAGGGATGGAAAATACACTAGCTAATACTCCATGCAAAGGTGGAAGAAAGTTGAATTTTTACCAACCCAGGAAGAATTATAAATATCTTCCCATACAGGCTATTGTTATCAGACTATCATTATCTGTTAACTTTCTCTTGCTCTCTTACTCTTTCTGGCAATCATAATAAAATTTCTACAAACTTAAGGGTTTCTAATACTGTACTTTTATCTGACTTATTAAAGAATGAAAATCAGAATAAATTATTATAGGAAGAAAAAATTTATAAATATTTCTTACAGGTGTATCTGTTATATTGTGTTGAAGTTATTGGGATTGCTTTAGAGAAAAATGACCCGACATCTGGTCTTGGAAGCAGAATTAAGTGTCTTTCACCCAGGCTTCTTATTCTTTATCTGATTTATGTTATGGCTCATTCTAAAAAGTTAAAACCCAAATTTAATTAGAAAGGAAAGAAGTATAGGTGCTTAAGCCTCTAATTAAATCAGAACGTTTAGAATAGGGTGGGACTTAGAGCAGAAAAAAATCTTAGATCAATTTATCCAGCTCCTTCAATTCTTTCCATTTTTCTTCTCCTACTATTTAATTTTATTATGAAATATAGCACACATAGAGCAGAGAATAGTATAATGAACTCTTTGAACCTACCTCTGTTTATATTTGCTTCAGATGCTTTTTACTTTTACAGAAATGAAATATCCTGACACTATCTACAGTTTTTTCCCCTTCAGATTTTTATTTTTTAAAAAATTTGTAAAAAATTACGAATTTTAAATTAAAAAAATTTTTAATTACAAATTTTTAAAAATAAAAAAATTATTATTTTTTTTAAAAAGAGCTCTTTGATTCCTTTCCCCTTCTCTTTCACCTGAGGTAACCATTGTCTTGAGTTTAGTGTTTATCAGCCTCATGTATTTCTTTTACTGTATCCATAAATGTTCATGAACAAAAAAGGTAATTATATTTTGCTGTTCTTTTATCTAAATGGTAACAAATGTGTGTATAATTCTGTAGCATGCTTTCTTTTGTTTTTTGTTAAGTACTCTATTTTTTGAAACGTATCCATGTTGATATCTGGTAGACTGAGATATCACTTTGTTTTTGCTTTTCAGAATTTATTAACTATTTCTGACATTCTTCTTCATGGATTTTAAGATAAATTTATCTCATCCTACCAGAAAACTCTGTTATGAATTTGGTTCCCCCACTGCTGCCGAAGGGCCTGGTGAGGCAGCTGGACCCAAGGGAGAGTGTACTCACTGGGTGAGCTTTGACCACGGCACCCAGAGGGAGGATGGTCCCTCTCCACCCCTCCCTCAAATAGACTGTCCTGGAGCTTTAAAAAAAAAAAATCGTAGATTAATGTGTAGGGAATTGACAGTTTAATTAATACTATCTTTTTACCCATGATACTTTCTTTGGAAAAATATCTCTTCATTTAGTCAGGAACTCTCTTATGCTCATCAGTAATGTTTTATAACTTTCTTCAAAGGTTTTACATATTTTTGTTAAATATATATGTATAAAAAAACTTTATGGTTTTTTATTATAGTGAATGAGGTCCATTTTTTCTATTTCATTTTCTAATTTAATATTACTGTTTTATAATAATTCTATTTTTTATTTTAATCTTATATATAGTTACCTTTCTGAGATCTCTTATTAGTGTTTAAAACTTTTGTTTATAGATTCTCTTTGTTTATTGATTCTCTTCTCATCTTCAAAGAGGGAGCATTTTATTTGTTTCTTTCCTTTTTGATTCTCTTATTTCTTTTCCTATTTTGTTTTGTTTGCTGGGATCGTCAGTTTTTCAGAACCTCCTAGAATAAAATCGGTTTCTTCCTTTTTTTCCCCTTATATCCAATTAATGCAATACATTTCCCACAACTGTTGATACACACTACTGTCATTGCTCACTTTTATGTATTTTTGTTATTTTCATTGTGATTTCCTCTTTAATCTATTGGTTAGTTAGTAATGCATTAATTTTTGAAAATAAGGGTTTTGGGGGGGACTAACTTTTTAATCATTAAATTCAAATTTAATTACCTTTTCAGCAGATATAGTCTAGCCACGTCCTGAACAGAACCTTTGACAGCTTTATAGAGCTGGAGGACAAGGTTTAGAGACCAGGGTCCACCAAAGGTGGGAACTCTTGCAAATGTCCCAAGCTTTGAGGTGGGACCCTAAAGGGCTATACCCTAGGAGTTAATGTGGACTGAAAGTAAAACGGCTCTACATTACTATATTTCACCTTCAAGTTTACTTCACTGGCCTAAAAATTCAATACCTGAAATTGGACTAAGGTGATCCTGGACTCCTAGTGCTCCCAGAATCAAATCAGAATCCTCTCTGGAGAAAGTTAACCATTTTCGTATTCAGATTATTTATAAAGCAGTTTTTCAAGTAGTATGGCACATAAAGGGAGATACTCAGTCACATAAGGACACGTGACAACATAAATGGGAACCAGTAGAAACTGTAGAAATAGACTTAAAGGGGCTCTGGTTATTGGAACGACTAAACAGAATTTTTGTAATCACAGTTTATTCAAGATGTTAAAAGAGAAGATTGAAACTCTTCAGGGAACTTTTTTGAAAAAAGAATCAAATAGAAAATCTACAAGTGACAAATACAGTAATTGAAATTGGATGGATTTAACTCAACGGATGTATTTAATAGCAAGTTAGACATTACTGAAGAGAGAATTAGTGAACTGGGAGATAGATGAGAAGAAAATATCTAGAGTGTAACAGAGAATAACAAAGAATAACAAAATGATATAAAATATGAAGAGAGTAAGAGATAGAGGATACAGTAGGGAGGGCTAACATACACTTATTTGGAGTCTTGGGCAGGAGAAACAGAGTGTTAAAGCAAGTTTAAAGAAATAATACTTGAGAATATTCAAAATGTTGAAATGTATCCAGTCATATATTTAAGAAGTCCAACAAACTGTAAGCAGGAGCTTACTAAATACCAGAGTTAAAACTCCTAATAACCACAGTTAAAACTGGGTAGAGAAATAAGGCACATTATCATTGAAAAGAGCTGAAATTTGAAATTTGACATCACCAACACATCTGCACTGCTGGAATTATTAAAAGAAAATTATTCCGGATGGAAGAGTGGAAAAGGAAGGAAAGAAGGTCAATGAAATGGTTCGTATGTGGATATATCAGAATGAACAGACACTGTATAAAACAACAGCAATGTCTTGTGAATTTTAAGATATATGTTGAATTAAAACAACGTCAGTAATATTCTATATGTCAGAAGGGGAGAAATATAGATAGTGTTGCAAAGTTTTTGTATTTTCCAGGCAGCAATTAATCACCAAGGGGACATGTGTTTATGTAAGATAATCATTAATAGTATAAGAGTACTCAACTTCCAAGTTGCCAGGGGAAACATAATGAAGAATAAGTAGTAAATCAATTTAAAAGAATACAAAAAAGGAGAAGAAAGGAATGTACAGTGATTAAGAAAATTAGCATTCAGTAAGATGATAGACTTAAACCTAAATATAGGTTTAAGATTTGCATGTTAGAAATTTGCTAGAGATTTGCATGTCAGATGACCCAAAATTCCACTTCTGCATTTATACGCATCAGAAATGTGTACACATATGCACCAGGAAACATGTGCAGGAATGTTCACAGCAGCATTATTCTCATTGCAAAAGACTGGAAACAGTTCAGATGTTCATCAATAGGATAGATAAATGTGGAGTATACTTATACAATAGAATATACTATACAACAATGAAAATGAATTAACCTCACATAAATTAACATGGGTGACTCTCACAGACATATTATTGAGTGAAAGAAGACAGATGCAGAAGAGCACACACTGTGTGGTTCCATTAAAATAAAGTTTATGAACAGGCAAAGCTAACCTGTAGAATTTAGGGGTACATATTTGGGTGGTAAAACTATGAAGAAAAGCAAGAAAGTGATAAAGATCAGATTCACCTGCGAGAGGGAAAGAGTGATGATCAGATAGAGTGCCTTTTGGGGTCCCAGCAGTCTTCTATTTGATGACCTAAGTGGTTACATGGTTTTGTCTTAAGCATGATAAAAATAATTTTAAAAGGTTAATGTGTTATGGCAGGAATAAATGTTGATATCTTATGTAATGAAGGCATGTTAAAAAAAATGTTTAAAACACAATTTTTGGAATTTTATTTTTGTGTATAGACAGACAGACAGAAAGACACACACACACATCAAACACAGAGTAAAAAACACAGGAACACAGATGGACACCTATGGATTTTACACAGAATATGTACTATTTTATAACTAGGAAACTTCATTAAGCATTATATAATAAAATTAACACTTACGGAGGGTGTTGTCCTCTGTAGAGAAGGTTGTTTGGGTTTATACCTGTGTTTTTCAGGGAAGGATTTAAAGTTGCTTTGTATACAGTAAATAGCATTTGAGCTAAAGACACATTTACAGTCACATAGAGACACTTCAGGCAATGGTGTGGTAATTGACAAAATACAGCTTAGCTGCAGGAAGAATAATGGAAATTGCCCAACAATTTTTTAATCCTTGACTGTTTCCTGTAGGAAAATTTTTTTTATATGGTTAATTAAAGGAAAACTGCATTTTGAGTTTTTTTAAAAAGGAATATCGTCTAAGGCCATAGAATTTGATCAAAATTCTTGACCTCCTGTGACTTCAATTTTCTATCAAAAAAGCAAGAATGCCCACCTCTCAGGGTTGTTTGGAGTATAATGTAACATATAAATGCTTAACCTTAAGCAACGGGTATTAGCACACATTAGAAGGGCAGATTAGCATGGGGATTAAGGGCTTGGGTTCTGGAACTGGACCTGGATTTCGATTTCCAGTTCTACCACTTACCTAGTTCTTTAATTGTGTACTTTCCTTAACTTCTCTTTTTCCATTTCCCCATCTTTAAAATAAGGACAATAATAGTACCTACCTCAAAGGATTGCTATGACGGTAAAATAAAGGGCACAGTATAGTGTGTAGCACAAAGTAGGTGTTCATATAACTCTTAGCTCTTGCTGTAGATAGAGCTGTTTTGGATGTGACTTCAGTTTGTCAGCAAAATTAGTTAAGTGCCTGGGACAGTAACCACTTTTTTTGTATATATAAAACATGAGTGTAACTTATAAGAATTTTTTGTGATAGTTGATTACTTCTAAGCTTAATGGTGCCATCTATATAGTCATGTGTGGGAATATTTGCTACTATTAGGTATAAAATGTAGTCTATATCCTCAATATGAAGTTGGAAATTAGAAAGAAGAAATGGGTGTGGGGGGGTATGATAGATACATTTTTCTCTATTTCTTCAGTTTAGTTTATATATATTTTTCCTTTTTTCTCCCCAGTAACAGAATACCAGTAATCTCTCAGGACTCTTTCCACTTCACATTGCTACTTTCATAAAATAAAAAAAAAAAAGTTAGTAGTACTGCTGTACCAAGCCTTGGTGTCTTATTGAATTCCATTTTGATTTTAGAGGGGAAAAAAAGGCTCTGTGTTTCAAATTTGTATGTATGGGTGTGGGAGGGAGTGAAGGAGGGAAGTGAATTGCTTTTATGGAAAACCTTCCTTGACTAGTGCCCTGAATCACTGACCACATACAGCCAATGTTTTATTGTATTCTTTCATGGGTTTAGAGAGGTTGTACCTTGTGAGGTCTGCAAGCCGAATGCTTTGTAAGAGTATCTTGCTTTATCTTCTTAGGTTGGTTTACTGCTTCCCAAATTCTAGAAGTAATTTTCATTTTGTTCAGAGGATTTCAAGCCCATTAGAGTGTAGACATTGACACACCACAGATTCTACAGCAAAAGGAGCTTGAAAGTTGAATAAAAACGTTTATTTCTTTATGGTCTTTTTCAGAAGTTGGGCACTTGAAAGAGGAAGAACTTAAAATATAAAGTGTAGTATCTTCTTCCTGAAGGTTCTACTTGCTTTAAGTCTCCACCTGGGAACATCAAGACTTCCCCCTTGTAGGAATGTTGCATTGCAGCTAAGTCTGTGCTAAGTTCTGCTCTTAGTCTTTGCTGCACCCATTCAACCCCCTGATGTTCATTTTCTCTAATATCCTTTAGGTTATTGAGTATCTTAGCTGGACGGGTGTGGAGACACGTTGAGTTAAATACTATATGGGGCACTGGTTTGTTGCCTGTTGATGTACCTGGCATTTGAAGTTTTGAATGCAATATAAAATGAGGGTAACCAATACCCCATCAATGCTTAAAATCTGTATGGAAAAGTCATTCAAACATAGCAATTTATGATCTCTAGGCATATCAGTTTAGTGACACAGTGATAGACAGAAGAACAATTTTAAGGAAGCCAAATACAGTAGCTGCCAGCTAGGAAGAGAATTAGAAAGTATAAAAATGGACAGCCCCTTCCAAGTATTGCATCCTGTACAGGTGCCGTCGTGATAGGACACCGTGTGTCTGAGCCCTCCCTTGATCATGTCTCCTACTTCCTGGGCACTTAGGAAATAGAAACCCTTCCTTCCTCCCCCCCTCCCTCCCTTCCTCCCTTCACTCCCTCCCCCTCTTCCTTTCTCACTCTCTTCCTTCCTTCCTTCCTTTAAAAAAAAAAAGGACATGTGTTATTACTCAAAAGAAGTATGGAAGGTAGTCACTTCAATTCATGGTCTTGAGCAGCTCAACAGTGTCCTCAAGGACCCAGGCTCCTTCCATCTCCTGTCACAGGTCCTCAGTGTGTTGGCTTTGTCCTCATGCTTGTTTGCTTGTTTCCCCATTGCTGCAACATGACTACTGCTGCTCTATAAAGCCATTTGTCACACGACTCAGACAAGGTTTTACATAGCTAGTGTAGGAGTCTACTCACATGCTCTTCTTTTCTCAGATACCTGCAGGGTGAGGAGCTTAATATGGGAGGGTAGCATGGGAAAAAAACACAAAATGATCTTTGAAGAGACTTTGGGCATTTGTGCAAATTAAGTGACTGTATTTTTGAATATGTAAATGGAAAACACATGTATGCTAAGTGACAAGTGTATGCTCCAAAGTCTTGAAATATGTGAGGATTCAGGGTATGATTTACTTCCCAAAATCCCTAAAAAATATGTGAGCACTTGACAATGTTCTAAGTTTTGCTTTTTTGCATGTATATGTTGAAAGTTTCCTCTAAATCAATTCCTGTCCACTTTAATGTTTTTATTTTGGAGGCATATTTTCCCATACCCGTGACCTCAGGACATTGTGGATGCTCAGTGAAAGCTGCTGTTGGACTGACTGTGATGTTTAAGATAAGCCTTTCAGTTACGCAGAATCTTCTCCTCTCTTCCTCTCTAGCCAGAAACCATATTCTTTGTGAACCTAAGGAATGTTGAATTTAAACCGTAACTTCTGTGGCTCTTGCCAATCAAATCAAACAGTAGGGGAAACTGCAGTGGGGGGCAGGCAGAGGTGGTGAGTTCTTTGAAGCTAGACCCTCGAGGTCATGATTTCTCCACTCACCAGTCTTTTGCCTTGGGATCCCTTCTCAGAATCCACACACTGGAAGAGAGTAACAAATAATACAAACTGGGGTCAGTGTCTTAGTTGCACTAAAACTACTCTCCTGTTCTTTACGTTGTGAGGCTTGTTCGCAACGCTCTTCTGTAAGCTTAGCACACACAGGAAGAGAGCGTTGACTGACAAACTACCTAGCAAAGATCAGTTAGTTCTCTACAGCTTTGTCTGGTCAGCCAAACCCAAAGCCTTTTGGACCCAAGTCTGTCTTTCTATTTTACTATGGTAAGTCATTTTCTCTAGCCAGGTTTTGCCCCCAGTGTAAGCTGGAATTTTCTCTCTAACCCTCTTGGTCGCTGAGAAAACGTGTTGCTCCATAGGCTATGTCCATGGTTTTAGCTGAATTGAATTCTAAGCTGTTTAAGACAGTTTCCTGATTGAAGGCATTATCTTGTCCTCAGTTTTAACAGTGCTCTCAACTCTTGACCAACTTCTTACTTTGAACTGTTTATTCTTGGGCTTATTCCTTCTGCTGTCTGTTAGTCTTCCCTTTCTGAGCGTCTACCATTATCCTTTTGTTTTATTCAGTTTAGTTTCCTCCTCATTAGTCATTGGTCCCTGACTTGCCCATGACATGCACATTTATTTCCATCATATTGTTTGAGACCAAGAGACTGACATTTTGCCTTCCATTAATTGGTTAACATAAATATATTTTGCCGTGCAATGAGGAGGGCTGTATTTATTGTACATAAATAGCGAACATAGTGACTTATTCAGTAGTTTATAAAGATTTGGGTTTAACTTTGCCACTTTTTTTCAGGAGTTGGTTGTCGGCAGCCCTACTAGGGTATGTGATTTGCATGCGAAGCTCAGGCAAGCCAGGCATAATAGGAAGATTTTATACATAGAAGTGGCTTTTTCAAAGGTGGCTTCCATTTTTAGAGACATCGAAAAAGTTAAAATGGATTTATAATTTTATTCAATCATTTCTCAGTACTTTTGAGTTATTAAAACAGTCCTTTAGGGCTTCCCTGGTGGCGCAGTGGTTGCGCGTCCGCCTGCCGATGCAGGGGAACCGGGT
>NC_041224.1:101460733-101472148 GCF_002837175.3 Physeter macrocephalus | reverse complement strand
GGGTCCGGGAGGACCCCATGTGCCGCGGAGCGGCTGGGCGCGTGAGCCATGGCCGCTGGGCCTGCGCGTCCGGAGCCTGTGCTCTGCAACGGGAGAGGCCACAGCAGAGGGAGGCCCGCATACCACAAAAAAAAAAACAAAAAAACAGTCCTTTAGTAATTATTGGTTTTCCTTGATAAACATTTATGGTGTTTGTTTTAAACATATTCTTTTGTAATCTAATAAGAGTGGAAAGGGGTTAGAAGCCAAATCTGTAATGATATGCAAGAGATGACAGTACTGACAGTGAGTAAAGAAATATGGTGTCATTGCTTTTATTTCATACTCTCCAAATTACCTGTGATGGGCTTAAGCAGTCTCATTCATGAATAGAAAAATTTTAATTATTCACAGTGCTTTGGTGTACTATAAAAGCAGAATTACTAACACTGTAATTTGTTCGGATAGCATTTGGTAGGAAAATATATCAGAAATAATTAATTGTTTTCAAGATATGATAAGGCAGCTGTATCTACAGGAGGCAATCAAAAAGAATAGTAGTGGGCTATTGATTGCTTTTTAGAGAAAAAAAATTCTGTTCCATTTCTAAATGTTAACAATTGTAAGAGGAAAATTCTCACTTGGGAAGAATGTTTTCCAGGTTGCTTCATTGCCAGGTGTTTGACATTGCACGGAGTCTTAGATGAATAAGGCTTATGGAAGTCTTAGGGAATGCTGTCCTCAAGGACCTCGGCTTTCTGCTATGAAAGCTTCTATTTTCAAAGCAGGCCAGTATCGGTGGGAATGTTCCAGTGGTCTCTGTGCTACTTCTAGTGAAGAGCAGAGTTTCCCCCCTTGAATCTGAGAGACCTACAGAAGAGGATACCTACCTGCTAACAAAATAAATTTCAGAATGTTGCCAGTGAATGAACTGCATTTTCTACTGTTTATGGGATTTAACTATCATTTATCAATGGGAATAAACCTTGCCTCTTTTGGTCCCTTTTAACATACCTGCATGGTACAGATATGATTTATAATCATTCTAAAGTTTAAGAAAATCCAAATCATATGATAGTTTGCTTTGAGACCATCCATATTTTCCCCTTTCCCTTTTTCTGTCTCCTTGACCTAGCAGCAGGAAGCCTTTGTTTGAGGTGTTCATCTGGAACAACTTTTCCACACTTGTTTTCATGTTCTGTTAGATTACAGGGCAGCAGGCCTACCTTTGAAGCTCCTTTCTCTTTTGTTTCTTTGCCGTGCACTCCAGTAATTAACTTTGTCCTTCTTTTATTTGTTCCAGTCAATCGCAGGCCACTCTGCTGAGCATCTTCTCCCAGGAGTACCAGGTTAGAAGTTTTCTCCTTTGTGAGGGTTGACAGGTGCCTAATTGAATGATGAATGTCCCTTTATTTCTTTGTAATTGAACTGCCAGCTCTCTGATTGGGTTGGAGGATATTCTCCTTTCCACATCGAGCACCGCCTGCGTCTCAGTGGAGGCCTGCCAAGCCTACCCATCCATCTGTCTAATAACATCTAGCCTTTGCTTATTTGGTGGACCTGTAATAAATTATGCTAAACCATTATTATTCTGACAATAATAATTTCCCTGTGTTGCGTGGTTCCATGTGCTAAATGTTTGCTGACTTGCACTGTCAGTGCCGCTTTCCATTGCTGACAGAGATGATGATAAATGACCATTGCTGGAGTGGCAGAAGGCAAGAGAGGCAGAAAATGGAGTCATTTATCATGAGATGACAGGTGTCAGTCAAGTGGCAAGTCTCTATGGAATTACTTTTTGTAGTTTTCAAATAAGTTGTTTTTAAGCAATGTTCTTTCTGGTTAAAAATGGCAATTGGATTGTAGAACTAGAGTGCAGAGGACTTAGATGGAATTGAATTGAGGCAAAATTAATACAAAGGTTGAAACAGGGAACAAGTTTTTCTCTGCCCTCTACAACCCTAAGCAAACTTAATTTAGATTCAATTACTATGACCCTGTTGGCTTTTACATATACACTGTACCTTGTGGTACAGTCTGGAGACATCCCAGCCACGCAATAGAGATTAAAATGCATAGGTTCATAGAGTAGAAGGGGAAAAAGATCTACCACCACCCAAATCCCCAAACTATTATTCGGTTTGCCCTTTATGTTAGACATTGGGATCCAGAAATGTGTCATTTTTGTTCTTGAACCTGATCTGTGACACAACATAAAAATCTTTTTTATTTTGTTTCAGAAACATATTAAGAGAACACATGCCAAACATCATACTTCGGAAGCGATTGAAAGTTATTACCAGAGGTATGACCTGCCTGCCCCACTAGAGGGTATCATAATACCTATTAATTGTAATAATAATTATGAATAAATTAGATTAATAAATTGATTTTCTGTATAACATTCCAAGGCATCTTGTTTTAACTCTCTTATTTAAGACTTCAAGTATATTTTTAAAAATTTCTCAAATACTCTGTTGTATGGATTTAAAGAATATGGTGAGACCATCTTAATTTACATGTGTGTGAAATCTTTACTATGTAAGAAATTGTTCCAGTATTAGAAAATCTCAGTTGGATGCTTGAAACTGATTGTAAGCGCATATCTTGGATAGATGCGTATGTTCATGCATACGTATATCTACACGTATATGTGAAAGTTCTCAAACCAATTCTATTTCTTATTTAAATCAGCAAGTTGAAAAGTATATTAGAAAATAAGATTAAATTTTGGTACAGTTGTATTTTGCATCGTCAGTATTGGGTTAGCCATTTTAGAAAGGCAAAAAAAGATATAAATCAAGTAAGGACATATGGAGACACATAATAATGCACAACTGTCAGATTTTAAGAGGGGTTTATATTTTAAAAGGAAAGTCTTGAGTATTGAATCAATAACATGATGTTCAGGAGATATTTTAAATTCAGCCTAATTTATTATAGTTCCCAACCTCTTGTTCTGAAACAAAAAGAATCTTTAAAATAGCTCCTTTTTTAAAAAATTAAAAAATTTTTGGCTTTGTAATATGACTGAATAACTTATAATGGTAAATGGTTATGGTTTGCATTAGAAATTATTGGTTGCTTTCTTAAATATTTTAAGGGCATACTGGAAAGGAAAACAGTTTGAAATATGCTCTTAAATTATTACATTTAAGATTGACAGAGCAATCTTTCTGTGGTGAGAGTGACACCGATTTTAGATGAATGATTTTTATGCACGAAAATTCTATGAATTAAATGAATATGCAGATAAAATATTGGTCTTATGTTTCTGTAAAGTCATTTTTTTTTAAGAATTGAGTGTTTATTGAAAAGTTATTGAAGTTAGATTTTTAAAAAAGTATTCACTATGCCATAGTGGTGAAAGATATATTCTGTTTTGAGTAGAAGTGTCTGTTAAAGAAATATACATGCATACACAAACACACACACACACTTTTATATCTAGGAGGGTTACTCTTTAAGAAGTCTTTGTAAAGTTTGAAGTGATTTATTCAAAAGTCATAATCTCCTCAGTGAAATTAACATTTAAATTAAAGTCATCATCTACATCATACGTATAAAATTGAGAAAGGCCCATGAAGTGCTGTGAAGCCAACAACTGCTTTGGCAACCAGACTCTCCACGGAAAGACTGAAAAGTGGCTCACGTGTCAAAAAATACATTCTTATTTATAAAATTTATAGTCTTAGGCTTTCATATAAAAGTATGGTTCTATTCCAGATTTTAAGGCCCAGTTAACATCAACAAGGGAAAATAAAGCATTTCCTAGAAATTTAGAGATTTGCTAACAGGCCATGGGCTGCCCTCTAATAATCATTTTTTTCATTATAAAAAGGCCGTTTTAATTAGATGATTTCTAAGATCTCTAAATGCTACTTTTAAAATATTTCATTTCATTAAAAACTATATTTGAGGGGCTTCCCTGGTGGCACAGTGGTTAAGAATCCGCCTGCCAATGCAGTGGACACGGGTTCGAGCCCTGGTCTGGGAAGATCCCACATGCCGCGGAGCAACTAAGCCTGTGCGCCACAACTACTGAGCCCGTGCTCTAGAGCCCGTGAGTCACAACTCCTGAAGCCCGTGCACCTAGAGCCTGTACTCCGCAACAAGAGAAGCCACCGCAATGAGAAGCCCTCACACCACAACAAAGAGTAATCCCTGCTCGCCGCAACTAGAGAAAGTCCGCGCGCGGCAGTGAAGACCCAACGCAGCCAAAAAATAAAATAAATAAATAAATAATTTTTTTTTTTTAAGTATGTTTGATTTCTGAGGTATGAACATACTTTATTGGATTACCTGATTAGTTTAGGCCAAAAACAAAGATCTTTAAGTATGGTTACTCGAACAGTTGATTGGGTAATAATGAAAATATAGAAACATATTTGTATTTCTTTAAGTTTAGTTAAATGTGAGAACCTCAATTACTTTGAGGAGTCACGACATTTGAAACACAATCTTGAAGTTAAGCTATAATGGACCGTCTAATAGGAAAGCAGTCCGACTAGTTTCTTACTTTACCACCCCGCTTCCTGACTTTTCTGCCCTGCACTTTGTGCTTGTAGATGGGCTGTGTTGTTACCTTTCAGATGATTTGACCTCACAGGTCTCTTGTTCTAAATGTGCAGGTTGAATGTCCCTGTATTCTCTGTGGTAAATTGGCCTTGAAAAGTTTTTTGTTTCCCAGCTGATTAGAATAAAGGCAAAATTATATCAAAACATACTTAAGCAGTTTGACAGTCTCAACAATTTCTTCCTTTTTTTTTCTTTTGTAAAAGTAATACATGCCTATTGTGAAAATTAAGCACATTTTTAGTGGTATAAAAAAGAAATGAATGGATTGCCCATAATTGTGGCACCCATAGATAACCACTGGTGTTTTTCATTCCAGTCTTTTGTCAATCCATTTTTACATAGATGAGGTCATCCTATATATGCAACTGTGAATTCTGAACTTGATACTTGGAAAAATATATATAACATGATATTATTTTGAAGAGAGCGTTTTATAAACATTTTTATTTCATTACTTCATATGAAGGTATCATAATTTACTGAATTATTCTTCTGTTGAACATATATGTTTCCAATATTCTGATATAAATAATACTGTGATACATATTTTGGTGCATAAGTCTTTGCATTTGAATTAGTTTCTTAATATTTCTGTAGATGGAATTACTAGTGCAAACAATGAGCATTTAATGATTTTATTATATGTTGTCAAATTACCATCTAGAAAGATAGTAATGGTTACATTTCTACTAGCAATATCAGAGAATTCCTGTGTCTCTGTATTCTTGCTAGCATTGAGATGTTCTCAATTCAGAATTTGAAGTCTGTATTAAAGACCATACAATCCACAGCATGATTCCATCATGGTTAACTGAAACTTCAAAGTATCCAAACAACAGTAGAAAATGTTTTCCTAAGCTTTTGAATTACTGAGGACATTTCATCAGTTCTTCATGTTGTGTGTGTATAGACACAGCTTGTTCATGTTGAAAAGAATTCTCTATTCTTTCCCACTGTACTAATGGCATTTAGTTCTAAACAGGAAACATACTTGGTAAAATTTATTTAGATTTATCTAGATCAGTGCACATGGGCATATATGTGCACACGCACACATACACAAACACACGCAAGTTGGTCAGCTTTACAAGTTTCCTCATCAATAGCAAAGTTTAAAAATACTGTCTCTCATCTCCTCCCTTCTCTCAACACACACTGTTTGAGGGGCCAGCTTTATTAGCTTTGCAGAATCAGATTTTGGATTTTATTCAGATGTTCACATGGAAAAAAGGCTAGTTCAAATATGTTACTGATATCACATGATACAGATAGTTTCTAAAAATTTGAACCACTTTTTTGTTTAATTAGCACCATTTACTTTGCATTCACTGTGTCGCATCTACTATGCCAGGAACCAAGTATAAGAACCACAATACCTGTCCTCAGCTGCTCTGTTTAGTGGGAAAATAGTTGCATGCATGGAGATGGATTCCAGAGATTTTCGATATAGAATCAGCAAAGGTGGTATTCAGATGTAAGCTTAGTGAAGAATTTTGGTAGATTTTTGAAGTTTTACCATTATAGTTGTTATAAAAATATTAAGACTAAATAAGTTTGCCTTATATTTAAAATCAATACATATTATTTTTAATCTTAGATGCTAATAGATCTTTCACACTCAAAAAACGTCATAAAATGGACCTTATTGGAAGATCTTTTAAGGATGGTTTCACCCACGAGGTGTACATTTGTTAGTCCTCCTGTGGCAAAGCTGGAGGATGACATACAGTCTATGCAAAGTAATTTCAATTTGCAAATAGGCATCAGGAAGGTAGCCCAGGTCACCTTAATGTAGTGTTCAGGATTACATTTTTATATCCGAGTTACAATTCAGATCTTTGCTAAGGACCTGTTGGATGAAGGTTCAACACTGATTTGTGTAGCCCTACCCCAAGGAGGGAGAAACAACCCATTATAACTGTGTGAATAGTCTATGCTGTAAGTTTGCACAAGATGTTTTGAGGATGGAGAGAAGGGTAGCATTAGGAATTTCTGATTATGACCTTACTGAATGTTTTCTGTAATTATCATGCTCCTTTGATTGCATATCTAAAAATTTGAGGAAACCTGATCTGTCACTTGATATGGGGGACAGTTAAAGTTCCCAGAAAGGACAAATGCAACTTCAGATTAATTTTAACTTAATTTCTTTTCCCTAGCACTTCTGAAGTGTTATAAGGCATAGGTGGGAAACAAATTGGGGAATAAATACAGTTAGAAGCAGGTCTGCCCTTTTCAGCATATGAGGACACCTCAGTAGGCTTTGGGAGATCAGCGGTCCATTTCAGAGATTTACTGCTTACCAGCTAGGGGAGCCCAGATGGGTTTCATCAGTACTGTGGAGTTTAGTTTCTTTATATGACCAACTGGGAAGAGTAATCAAGCTCATGATTAGGAATTCCCACCGTATTAAGTATGAACATGCTTCAAATATTATATAGACTATACAGATATAGGGGGCTAATGTTGTCGTTTGACCAACTCCTGTTGCTTTAAACTTAATAGAAGTGTTCTATTGGTCATTACCAGGATTGTGATTGATGCAGCATTTATATGAAACCATATAATTTGGACTCAAAATGATAGTTTCCGGGCACAGGCAGTGATCTGGGGTCTAGCTGTTCTCTTTCATTCTTTCCAAATTAACCCCTGAGAAGAGGTTCTGCTCTGGACTCACTAGAGCCTTTCCCAGTCCTCAGATAGCCCAGGCACATTCCTGACATTTGTACTTACTGTTCTTTTGCTGGGAATGTTCTTCCTCTCTTGGCTTGCTGCTTTCCTTCTTGTGGGTTTCTATTTCAGTGTCACTTCCTTAGAGAGGGGCTTCCTGACCAACCCATCTAATTTATATTATATTGTAGCATATGTCATTACTTTCTATATTTATTTCTCTTTTTCTTCTCTGTCTCTTCACTGTTATATAATCTCTGTGATGGCAGGAACCAAAGAAGTTTTGTTCCCTTCTGTTTCTTTAGAACCTGGAATAAGGCCTGACAACTAGTTAGCTCTCAAAAATATTTGTGGGATAAATGAATGTGAAGTAGAGAGTTGTAAAGATATACTATTATCAATATAGGCTTAAATACCCTGACCCAGAATCAGAATGCTTAATGAATGTACGCTCTGGTTAGTTGCTCCGACTCGACGAAACTGACTGTTCCTTGAGCAGACCTGTCAGTGCAATGGAAGTTCTATAAGTTGACATGAAGGTCTGAGCTGACCTATTTCCCAGGGATCTTTCCCTAAACCACACTTGTCTTGTTTGTTTTTATTTTTGTTTTGTTTTTCCCTTGCTCCTGAAATGAAAGTACTTATTTCCCAGTTAGATGCCTAAACAATTTATTCAAGAAAGGGCCAATAGATGAAAATGGATTTATTAGAATTACTTTGAAGTTATAATGATCCTGAAACTTTCCCCACCTTAAGTCATTTGATTTTATTCCACGTCGTTGATTGGAAATCATACATCTTTATAAGCATACCTGTGAAATAATGTAGTTTAGTTTAGTATTTGCTTCTGGCAGTTACAGGGAAACCTCACCTGTTGACTTTGATTTTTACTATCAAACAAATGTTGTTAGTTTATTCAATCAAACAGTATACTATAGAGAAAATGTTCATACTTAATTTTATTTTCTTGACTAAAATGGCTTTTAAAAATTATTTAATTACTCATTTATTAGAGAAAAAATATGTATTCAATATTATAATATAATCACCTATTATAAGCCAAGAACCGTGCTAGGCATAATAAATTGAATAAAATGAAATTCTTCTACTTTCATGAGGCTTTCAGCCTTACAGTCGGGATGGGTTTGAGGTGGACAAGTAACTCAGCAGATGCAGTGTTCTGGGCTAAGTGATGGAGAGATGAACAAGGTGCTCCTGGATTGCACATGGGGTACACTTAATGTTCTCCCAGGTCATGGTGGATGAAAAAGGCGACATACAGTCTGAATCAGGAGTTATCCAGGTGAAGGGCTGGAGTGGGGAACAGTGACTAGAGATGAGGCTGGCTGAAGAGAGTAGGTAGGAACCAGATTATGAAGATCCTTACAAGAATTTTTAAGTGGTTATAATTTAATCTTGAGATTTAATGTGGGGCTTTTGAAGTGTTTTAAGGAGGAGAATGGTATGTTCAGATTTTTGTTCTAAAAAAAATCACTCTGGCTTCCATGTCTGGGATGAATTTGGGGAGTTTGTTTGTTTGTTTGTTTGTTTTGCAGGGTTAGGGGATGAGGAGAGCTGGAGTTTATGACAGAAATCCAGAGCAGATAAGATGATGGCTTGTATTACCTATTAAAGGTGTGCTGACCCACTGATGAAAAGTCTGTTCCATTTTTTTCCTAATAAGGTGTCAAGCAATCCTATGAACTAAAAGTAAATAAAAAAGTGATATGCTTGCATGGATGCGTTTTTCAGGAGTAAACTTATTTCCTTCCCATGAGTGGCTGTGGTATAGATAAAGCCAGGGTGATAGGGAGAGTTCTTTTCAAAATCACCTCTGTGTTCACTTTACATGTTAGGAGGTGAACACAAGGGAGACCTGTGTACTCAGACCTCCTGTCCCCAACTTCAGTTAGTTAGTTGCCAGTGGTTTTGAGGTAAGTTGTTTTTGTTATTCTTTTCCCTTCAGTGCTTTCCTATGACAGTAGCATACTTTAACTAGAGTTGAGCATGGCATTTGCCCAGGAGAAACATGTATACACAGGAGATGCTGACAGCCTTTTCTTGTCACTGCATTACCACTTGGCTTTGTCTTGTCTAGGTATCTGAATGGAGTGGGGAAAAATGGAGCTGCCCCAGTACTCCTGGAGCTAGCCAATGAGGTAAAGTTATTGTTATTATTTTATTTAAACTTACATAAAACCTAAGGGGCCTGTCTAGAGTAGCTTTGCTTAGAATTATAATTAACCTTAAAATAAAAATGATTTTGAAATGCAGAGCAGATAAAACATTTTATCTTAGATGCAGTAGACATTTAAATTGCTCCCTGGTCTCTTTGTACTTTTAATAATTGGACCAAGAACTTCATATATTAATAAATCAGTTAACATAATTCGTCTACTTCTTTTAAAGCACATGTGTAAACAGCTTCTTGATTTCTTATTTTGTGGGAAATTTCAATCAAACAGCTCAGGACATGCTCTTCTTTAGATGTGTTGTCTTAATTTAGTGTGAGACATACCTGTGTCAAGTACAGAGATGTATGCCAAGAAAATCTATGCTGTCATAAAAATGAAGAGAGAAATTGTGTACCTAAAGATGTAACATTTACTTGATTCATTTGTTGTTGTTGTTGGCAAACTTTTATTATAATAAAAGATACATGCCTTCTAGAAAAGCCTTTCTTTATATGAAGAAGCATACTCTTCTTATTAACACCAAGCATGAAGTGATTTATTGAACTTATCTGTTAACTCTTATCTGCTTCTGTTTGGGGAAACAAATAATAGTCTTACATTTAAAAAAGGAAACCCCAAAGACTTCCCATGAATGAAGACGCTGTAAAAAGTTCATAATAGTTGCAGAGATCATACAGAAAAAATAAAATATTTAATTCCTAAACTTTAAAATATTTATCCACCGTAATAAGAGCAATACAATATTTAGTCTGACTTGCAGCTGCTTATGCAAACCTCATAGGGATGGAATGAAATGTACACTATTTTTGTGTTGCATTATAATGGAAAACACAGAAGCAAGGCAGAAAATGTGTGTTTGCATTAAAGATGACTAGGTACTGTGAGCATTAAGTGTTGCAGTAGCAGCGAGTTCTCCATGTTATATTAGCAGGGAAGGATGGCTTCTCTCACAGCTTCTGTCTGCTGTGCACCACTACAGTCAGCCAATGAGTAATTACCTATAAGTTACTAGAAGGTTTTAATAGTCTAGGCAATGTCTACACAATCTGATAGGATAGTTAACATATAGAATGAATTTCCTCCTCCTAGCAAAACATCTATTGATATTTTATTCTTTTTTTTTTTTTAATTTCTAGAGCAAGGTGGTTTTTAAATGTCTCCAGACTTCATTATTAGTCGATTCTATTAGCAACTTGAAGTATCTGAGCTATAACTAATTCAGAATTTAGTGATTGTTCTTTATGAGAAAGAAGAGTGTTCTTTATGAAAATAAAAGCATTCTTGATACAGCATTTAGAAAGAGTGTAATGCAAATGTGGTAGCCATTTTTATAGATGATATTGGTGGCATAAGTTTTATATAGTAGCAATTTGTATTCATTTGAATTTTTAATGGATATTTCTGTTGAGCTTAGCTTATTTAGCTGACCTCAACTTCCATCCTCTGGTAATATGGAAAATTTTAACCCACTGACACATTTTCTCCTATATCAGTAAACCTGTTATTTACCATGAATATATAGTAGTGTTTAATCAAAGAAAAGAAATAGTTATTTAAAGATGTTTTCTCTCCTTTGGCTGCGGATTAGTACAGAGATAATAGCACTTTCTGAGAGATTGCTAATGCATTAGGGAAATTTGGGAACGACTGGTACCAGATTATGGCTTCTAAACAACCAAGCTGCCATTTTTATATGATACTTAATACCTAAATGACATATGCTTGCATCTGGTGACAATTGATGTGATGGTAATGCTTTATGAGTCACTATATATTTAATCAATGAAAACTGTAAAAATTGATGAGAAATATATAACATTGATATATTACAGTGTGTAGCAGCTCTCTTAAATAAGAACAAATTTGATTTGGAGGGTAGGGACTCTGTGGTCGTCATTGATTTTATAAATATCTTAATGCTAATTTTCCTATTTCAAGGCTAAAAATGAACATTTTAGGAAATCTTGCTTTGTTAGTAATAACAAGATCAGTC
>NC_041224.1:101450733-101458233 GCF_002837175.3 Physeter macrocephalus | reverse complement strand
TCAAGAAAGAGATTAAAGTGGATGTGTGTTATTTTCAACTTCGCCGCAGCACCGCCATTTGTCAAAGTCAACCTTCTGATTGCTTTGGACCTACTGCTATCCAGGTCTTGTCAAAATAGTAGTCAGCATAGTCAGAAGCAGGTAGACCAGCCTATAAAGAACAGTAGCCCACACAGTAAAACAGAATTCATTGACTTGTGAATTATGAAGTTAATAGGTTGATCATAAATTTTGTAGCCGTTAATTTATCTTTATAACACTGGCACATCTTCAGTACATTCTTCTTTTTATTTTGTACCATTTTACATAGTAGAGTTAAATAGTACTGAATATAATTTTGATGTATACTGTATATCAGAATTCCTATAATTCCAATGCTAGGATTAAATGTTTTGCATGAATCCACTGGAGAAGGACATGAGCATTTTTAGAAACATATCAAGGAAAGGGTATTTCAAGAATGTGGCTTCTTGGAAAGGAGGCAAATGTAAATATTGTATGCTTGAATTACACTATGATTATGTATAATCAAATAACTGTATTTTGAGGCTTTTTCTTTTAAAATTGGTTGGGTTAATGGCTGTTTTACTGTGAGTTGTTACGGAGTCAGATTTTTTTTTTCCTTTTAAGTAAAATCGTGACAGATATTTGATGTTATTTTTAATCATCATACTAGGCTATTGTGAAGCCACCTTTTTAACTCCATACTTGCCAGTAGGCTGACAGCCAGTCAAAAAAGCTATTTAAATATGCTTCTGGACAGAAAATCTTTTTTTTAATCTTTTTATGATTAATGACCCACCATTATGAGAGGTTTATCATTTCTAAAAGTAACAGAAAATGTTAAAATTTATTGCCAGATTGTAGAATTCATTCAGTTTGCTGATGACGCTGGGTTGTCTTCCTTTCTTTTCTTTGTCTTTCTCATCCCTCTTCCTTCCTTTCTTCCTTTTTTTTCCCCCTTAAAGTAAAGAGCTGTAAGATACTGTGGCTTATATTCTGACACTTTCTTCCCCTTCACAGCAGCGACCTGGCTGGCCTTTGGCAATGAAATTCAATGCACATGGCTCCGCAGTCAAATCATCAAATTTCCCTGTGTGTATATTAGAGTTTTGTACTGTGTTTCCATTATGAAACAATGCGGGGATAATTGTCTTTGGTAGCAATTAGCTAACAGGTTTGTTCAGTGCTGTTGGCAAAGGCATCCGTCATCCCCTTCCCTGAGCACACTTTTTGTCTAGTGTGGACTATGGGGATCAATGGAATTCTTTATAGGGGAAATCACCTCGGCTTTAATGAGCTGCAAGTCTCAGTCAGTCTTGGTTTGTATTTTTAATTTTTTCCTCTTAAAATTAGAAATCAGGGGAAAAAATCCTATTCCTTTGGGAGTGGAGAGTACTATGTACGTGCTGTTGCTTCCACTGGATCAATGCTCGGTTTTAAATTGTTTTTTCCTTCTATAAAAAAGTATAGTTAATAGCATGGGACACATAAGTCATGTGATTTCAGTAACATATTTAAAAAATATCTACTCTCAAAGAGTGCTGTTGGGTTTTTTGTGGGATAATTTTTAGAGTTGCTCAGCATCTCAGTAGTTAAAAACAGACCTGAGTGGCACTTTGATAACAACCAGTTTCATACTCCTGATTTTGTGGTTGCCCCTGGTTAAGTCATGTTTTAGTCTTTTAGGATACTTTGATGTTGTACTGTTGCTTACCCTCCCAACAAAACTAACATATTGATAGGATAGGTATTGTGGAGACTGAGTTCCAGAAAGGATAAGTGACTTGGCCATGATCCTATAGTTATTACTACATAAAGCTGACCCTAGAGCCCAGATTCCAAAATAAGGTTGTTCAATTATATTGAATTGAGTCGTTTTTCTTCCTTCCAACTTAGTTTAGTGAAATTTACTCACGTTGTGCCATTTTCTTTTCCCCCTAAAATCCTTATGGACTCTAAAGTCAGTTTGTTCTGAGGGAGAAGAGTAGTAAGCATTTCTTTGGTTTTCTGTGGCCTCCAAATAGCCCAGGTGAGGCAAAGGAGGCCAATTTACAGGTGAGGAAACAGACTCTGCAGAGTTTGTAAACAGAACTGGCAGTAAAGTGCATGGCGGTCTATGGTGGTGCTGGTACCTGAATCCAAAACTTCCTGCTCCTAGCCAACAGCTCCTTTTACTGCATTATGGTGAATGAAGTAGCAGTTAGAATAATTTTGGGGGAAATGCTGTCAGAATAGGATTGCAGGTTTTCCTGTCACAGTACAGGCCTGAGCAAAAGCAGGAGATGAAGCGCTCTTTACTCTCATGCCGTCATGTCGAGTGATTGAGCCCTACCCCATTCAGTAGTCTTTCCTCCTAGCATGGGATATCACCAGCAGCATTTTAATTAATAACGAGTAGCGGGTAGACTACATTTTGGGCTGGTTTCTTAAAAGCGAAAGCCCTTATATTTTGAACAAATCCTATAAATATCAACGTACATTTTTTTCCTGTTTTGTATCATGTTTTTAATTGCACCAACAGAGAGTAAAATTGGAAAGTGATGACCAGTTATAGACTGAGTCGCTAAAAAAAAGCCTGAATTTTAATTCCATGTTTTATAATCTAAACTTGGGATCTCACCTTCCCATCTTAACTTGTTCAGGAAGGCTAGAGATTGTCTTTTTTTGTAATTGTTCAGTGCTCCCCAATTTTAGTGGATGTCCTGCTCCATGTTAAGTCTCAAGTATTAAATATGTGCATGAGTGAATGAGTGAGTGGCTCACTAAGCAAGGTGACTTTCTCCTAAGAGTCATACTACAGATAACCCTGTTTATGGAGATTTTCTTAAGTGGAGTAGATATGAAAATGGAAATATCCTTAAACAGGAGAAGATTATCTAAATGTTTACAGTTCTTCCATGAAAATCTTCCATGTAAAAGCTCTCTTTAATAGGGAGGCTGGCATTATAATAAAATTGTGAGCATATTGACGGTTCTTGAGTCTGAATATAAGGCAAATTAAAGTTTCTGAAGAACCTTTAGGAAAATACCTCCGTTCACATTAAAAACTGATGGTTTTGTTTACTTCCTGAAGATTTTATACAGCTTTTCTTAGCTTTCTTACATATAGCAATATATCCTCCCTGCTTTCAGATATCCCACCATTAATAGTAATATCCTTTTAAAATAAACAATACAGATGAATGAATTTGCAGTGAGGATGAATGTTTTGTAGAATTCCAGTTTACTCTCTTGGTTTTCCTAAGAGGAGGTGCTCTTCTACCTAATATGCGTGTAATTACCCCTCCCCCCAACTGAAATAGTTTTCTCCAGTGGAATTATTAATTTTTGTTCTTAATTTCATTAAGGTCATTAAAAAAAAAACTGGTTTAGAGCTTTGGGCAGTGTGCCAGGCCATCAGTACACAGTATACTCATCTTTAAAGCTCTAACTTTAATAGAAGAAAGTGTAAAAAAGCATTCCGTACATATTTGGATCTAAGTAGACTTTGAGTGGTCCCTTACTAACAATACTGGAATATTGATTTCTTTGGAATTCATGTTCTTCATTTTTCTGCAGTATGTCAGGAGCTATTTGAGTGCTGACTATGTTCTGGGCACTACGTTAGTTGCTATAGCAGGTGGAAAGAGACATAAAACTCATAGCCTTTCCATCAAAGAATTCTCAGCTTAGTGGGATGTATGAAGCATGCACATAATAATTATCATTCTACATGTGCTTTTAGAGGCAAAACCATGCTGGAAGGAGTCAATGGAAAGATATGTTCTGGTTTGTAGAATTAAAGAGGCTTTATGGACTGGGGGAGTATAGCTGCAGGGGAAGATAATTGAAGACAGAGAGCTGTGTGAACCAAGTACGAGGTCTGCTTAAGAAGAATCCAGAGTCACTAGCTGAAAGCTTGTGTGTACAGTCTTGGTGGGAATTAAAGCTGGACAGATTCAGTTAGAAACATATCATGAAAGATACTGAATTTGAGACCTAGGAGTTTATATTTAAGTTAGCAGGCAATGGAAAGCCATTGATGGTTCTAAATAGCAGAGTGCCAGGATCAGAGTTTTAAGTTTTTTATGGCAGTGCTTTTTTCAACAAGACAGAGGTGAAAGATATCATTTGGACCAGGTGGTAACTAGGATTCCCAGCCCTTTTCTGTAACTCCCTTTCCACTCTTCCACTCAAGAAAATATATTGGAATACACTGACGAAGAGTAATATTACTATATAAATATGTAAATCAACTTTCATTTATTTAAAAAATACATTTACTTTATTAGTTATAAATTACTTGCAGTACACTTTATAATTGATCATGACAGAGAGCTGTGTATTGTGACAGCAGTCAAGAATGAAGGTTGATTCTTTTTCTCTCAAAAGATGAAATGCATTGGATTGTGCCTGTGTTGTTTTCTCCCATTTAGTTTTAAAGCCTCGGATGCCAATTTTTGCCTCAATATTTAGAGTTCCTTTGAGCCTAATTAATTCATTCTTTCTACAAAAGAACTTCTGAACCTCAAATATGCTTTTTCTTCTATAGTTGAAGTGCCCCATAATCCTGCTTTCCGTGAGTAGCTAATGTCTTGTCTCCCACTGTATTTCTGCCACCCTATCTACTGGCTTAGATCTCTTCAGTTTTGATCCTTTTTCATGTCTTTATTTAGTTATTACCTGCTTAAGGCAATTCAGGTAAGCAATAATAATAATATCTGATAGTCACATAGCACATACTATATATGCCAGGTACTTTCTAAGATTTTACTTAATATTGGGGTATTTAATCCTCAGAACAACTTTGTGAGACAAGTGGTAGTATTATTCCCATTTCCAGATGAGAAAACCGAGGCACAGAGATCTTGAGTGTCTTGCCCCAGGTTAAACAGTAATTAGTGACAATATGATTTCAGAGCCCAAGCTCTTAATGATTGTGCTAAACTGCCTCCCTAGGAAAAATGTATTTTGTCACAGAACTCTGTGTTGTGAAACTTGTATAGCTAAATAGTTTTTCACATGAGTCAGAAAACTTTGAAGTCAACACTGAAGTTCACAAATGTTATAGCCTGGGCATAAACTCATCAAATTTCCCAGTTTATCCAAAAAGAGGTCTTATTTTTTCTGTAAATCTCAGACTTTTAAGTGCCTGTGTAATTCATTTACTTATGTCATATAGCACTATATGTCTTTATAAAAAGGAGTTTTAACATATAAGTGATTAACCTTTACTTCTTACTGATGAGCTTTTAAATTGTTATTGTGCTGACATAATTAGGTGTAACACCTAAAATGCTTTGTGTGTATAGCTATAAAAAAGAAAGTAATGTGATCTAGGACTGACAGTAAAGCTGTATCTAGGAAAAAATCCTATGGAAGGTTGAAATTGAATGTGGTAACTGCAATTATCTAAAAGGAAGTCTATTACCTTATGATAAAACTGTCAAAATAATGATTGGGTACTCCCACAAATTGTGCAGAGAATCAATAAAACCAATATTACGTCACGGTTTGAGAATTTAGGAATTCCACTTTCTCCTAATTCATGAGAGAATGCTAATATATTTAAGAATGAGATAATTGTGCGGTGTTTTTTTCTTTTTTTTCCCCCCTGCTTCATTTTGTAAGCAACTCTTATTAGAGTAAATATTTTTGCTTGAGTAGCTTGATGAACAGTGTTCTTGGAAAATCTGAATAGTATTTATTCATTAACCAGATAAAAATGTACAGACAGTATGAGCTACTTCCTTTTGCCTTGCAAGGACATAAAATGCAACATTTTGAGTAGATCTCCTTTGTTGATGGCAGATAACTTCTGCTTCATTCAGGGCCCATGCATTGACCTTTGGGATCATAGTCAATCTGTGATTGACATTGTATATGAGCTAACCTTTGTATTTTAATGGGGATTATCAAATTATTTTTGCTAAAACTAAATTGTGTAGATTGGTAAATGATCTATCTTCTTCACTAAGCCACCTAACCTCCAAATTTTAATTTTTGTCTTCAGCCTAAGACATTTTATATAACTTATAAAGGAATGAGTTTTGGTGGACTTTTCCTTGTCTTGGTCCATTCCCTGGTCTCACATTCATAAATATTTGTTGACTTGAAATACATATTTTGTTGATAATGTACCTACCATTTACTTGTTGAGTAAGTAACACAGGAGTATGGGGCATTTCAACTCTAGGATTGAGAGGAAATTTTGGAATTTTGCAGGTAAATCCTAAAGCATTGGAATAGAACTTTATTCTTCAAAAAAGTTTTAATATGTTTTATTTGACCTGTACAACAAATATTTGACATCGATAAGGCATACGTTATTTAACAGTTTTATAAATGATAAACAGTGCTCAGGATAAATGAGCAGCCTAGTCTATAGCTAGAGAGGGCAAGAGTTGGGGCTTGAACCCAGATCACCCAGGCCTACCTGCTCCTCTGCTTACCTTCACTGTGTGTCTAAATGCCCAAAGGAATGAACAAAAGCAGTGAGCAAGGGAAGGGACCTAGGTCTTTTGATTTCAGAGTCATCTTCTTTCCATTATTTAATGAATGTGAATTAATAGCATTGTTTAGAATATTACCCAAGTGCTTAGCTTCTCTTAATGTCAGAGAAGTTTATCTCTTTCCTACCTAAATCTTATCTGTTACAGTTTGTGTATATTTCCACTTGTTGAGTTGGAATCCCAGTTTGATCCTATACTAGCTGTCACCTTGATTAATTTCTTTGGGAGCCATGGTTTGCTCTTCTTTAAAACTGGATAACAACATCTACCTTTCAAGGTTATACAGATTAAGGATGATTTTGTAAAGTACGTAGCATGCTGCTTGGCACATAGTACCACTCAAATGATAGTGACTTTTGTAGTAATAGACAGTGATATTCCAATACTTACTTGAAACATAAGAAGGAATTAATTTACCCTTCATCTTCTTTAAGTACTCTTGAAATTCCAATTCTCTGATCATTGTGGAGATCCTGAAACCTCTTGAAATACTTTCTGTGATGTTCTTTATGGGGAGAAATTCATTATCGTCTTATCAAAGCTGCATAGAGTGGGAGGATGAACTCCCATCTCTTGAATTCTCTTACTAATTAACTTTATCTTGTAATAACAAAACAGCATATGGATGGTCTATCTATCTATGTACTATGGAAATTTAAAACCTTTTTTTCTGCCATAATCATTCATAATTATACCTCCTCACACTTCAGGAATTCTTTTAGCCGACGCTCTTTCAAAAGCAACGGGAGTTGGGTTTCTGGTGGTAATGGAAGGGTTATATTTCTCATGAGGTCATTTCTGGGGGCAGAAAGTCCACTGGAAAGCTTTTACTTTTTTAAATAAAAATTTTATTGAGATACTTTTAGATTTACAGAAAAGCTGCAAAGATAGTACATTGCGTTCTCCCTGTACCTGTCCCTCAGTTTTAGTTACCCCTAACGTTGTAATTTTGTATTACTGTTTTACGTTTGTCAACACAAACACAAATAATTGTCAAGTAATTGGT
>NC_041224.1:101430733-101445733 GCF_002837175.3 Physeter macrocephalus | reverse complement strand
TTGCAGGTCCTTTGATTTTCTTTCAGATTATTAGGCACAGTCTAGTAGTGACTTTGTTAAGGGAAATGAGTGTTGTTCAGAAGTAATATGTCTCTTGGCTTCATAAAGTTTGTGGCCTCATATTTCCCAGTTTATTGATTATCCATTATCATTTGTCATGAGGCGTCCTAACTCAAGGGGAAAATATAACTCTCTTTTTCTTGCTGAACAGTAGTGCTGTATAGATCTGTAGAAAGGTATTTCAGATGTACCAATCTTGGAGAAAAATGAGCAAAGAAATAAAGCAGTGAGTGTGCCTTCCAGGTCTGAGCAGTTTAAAGGGTAGATTGCTGACAGTACTTTGTTCTCACATCAACCCTTTTTCCCCTCATAACACAGCAACAGGAAGAGAGAAGTGCATGAGGCCACTGAAATACCCCAAGCTCTGGATACCGCAGCTGTACATGATAATCTAAACGCGAGTGTTCTTTATTATCCCCGGCATAACGGCGCTTAATTTATAGATGTTTTTGGTTCATATTCATTTTTATTGACGACTGTTAAAATTCTTTTTCCGCCAAAGTCAGCAAAAAAATGTAATTAAATGGTTCTTTTAATTTACACTTAATTGCTACACTGTAGAAGTAATTTCTTGAGTTCTTAAAAATGTATTAAGTTCCTCATCCCTTTCTTCAACTTGTTCTGCTGACCAAGGCCACTGTAGAAAATTGCCAAGGGTGCAAAATGTATATCATCGGCTTTCTTTGGAGTAGTTTCCAACACTGGTCTGTCATTTGGGGCGTCCAAAGGTGATGCATACAGAACAAGCATGGCTGGTTACTTTCCTTGGGAGACTAATTGCGATTCTCGCCTAACACACTTTGTTTCCAGAAGCCTCAAGAGCTTGCAGCACGACTCTTTGTACGCCGGATCTCTCACTTTGGCACAGTATTGTGCTGCCGTTGTGCTCAGTGGACTTGCTGAAAGATTAATTACAACTGAAGAAATGTATCTTTTAACTGTCTCATTACATAAAGAATTCATAGTGAAGTTAGCGTCCGCATAATTTAATGATATACGGATTTTAATTACATAGTACACTGTTAATTGTACAGCTATTTTTAGATCAGGCTACTGACTTGTTCATTTAAATGAATAGCTCATTTGCTTGAGGGACAAAAATAAAGGTTTTCTTGAAAACCTAGGGAATTTTGAGACCTCTGTAAAAATATTCTTACCTGGTAGGATATCTTTATGGTATTTGTCTTTCCTTAAAATGAGACTGACCTGTACTTTACCTTCATTGCTTATTAAGTTGTCTGACACATAGAATTTTGACCTTTTTTTTTTTTTTTTGGTAATTAATAAAGTGTAAGAAAGATCTCTGTGTTGGATAACGGGCAGGAATTGAATAGCTGTGTTTTCCTTGAAAGTTGTTGAGATTTTTCTCAAGAGAATTAGATGCAAGTTATTTCTGAATAGAAGCCCTGTCCCTGGCTGTAATTAGTCACATGGGCTTGGTTCCCAGGAAATGTTTCTTTCAATGTACTGAAAGTGTGTGAATTTTCATATTGTCTAACTTACCTTGAAATTCCATCTCTGCTTCCCCATTGACCCTTCTCCTAAAATTTAAGGAATCTAACGTTTAGTTTGTTCTTTTCCCATTACATTAGGGAGCCTGCCAAAAAAGAGCACAGGTTCATGCCTGAGTACCATCTCCCTTTCCATGAATCTTTCCAGTCCTGGGCAACACTTTTAATGACTTAGAATTAACTGCTTTCTAATTATGCACTGCGGCAGACACGATGGTGTGGTATGGGTCTTTGCCAGCAAAGGGAAACATGGGAGATATAAATGAGCAGGCTGCCAGAGGGAATTATTAGAAAGGCTTCTTGAAGTCATCAACTTGCAAAGCAGAGACTTATCCCTGTCTCATTGACCACTACAAACTCGGTCATACCGCCTGCAGTATCACCTTTAAGAGCATCCATTTTTCTTTCTTTATATAACATAAGACACTTGTGATCTTGCCAGGTTTTCTAGCTACCCCAGCAAATTTTGGTAGGTCTTTGCTGCCATTAACTTTCTCCCCTGACCTTGAGTTGGAGTCTTCTCTTTACCTATGACTCAACTCTCAATGTCATCTGACATGCAGGGCCCCAGTTAAGACAGGAGAGCTCAGCTTACACAGAAGAGCTCAACTTCATTACGTGGCCCTATATTTGCTCTACCTGGAGCACTAAGTGTCTTGAAACTTTAATTACCAATATTTGAATTGGAGGGACATCTAGGAGGGAGGAAAACTTGAGGTTGATTCTTAGAAATATGATGCCTCAATCTGGAACATTTCACATTACTTTTGAGTACCATGGGAATAGTGCTGGAGAATAGCCAGGTAATTACGAGCCCAACTGGCTAGTAAGTTCATATCATGGCTCCACCACTAACTAAGAGTGGGACTTTGGGCAAATTTTGTAAATTCCCTATGCCTCAGTTTCTTCACATCTAAGATGAGGATAGCCACCTTGGGAGTACATACTGAGAATTCAACGAATTAGGGTTTAGAGTGGTGCCTGGTACACAGTAAAGACTCAGTAAATGTTGGCTGTTATTCCTTTTCAGAAGTGGACACTTGTTATAGGGTAGGCTGAGTAACCCCACCTTCCTAAATGCTCAGCTGACTTTGTATAGTGTTTCTGAAATTAGAAATTTGGGTACATTTACAGTTTTACCATATCCACATAGTGTACCACATGTACTAATAATAAATACACTATATTTACCTGATATTTTTAAAATGTCATTTATTTAATTATATTTTCAAAGGGAAATTTATAATTCCACGTTAAATAATAAACTGGGCTTTCTTGCCATAAGTAGAAAATACTTGTTAAAACAAGGTATAACTGTTCAAACAATTATTTTGTGTCCTAGTAAAGTCACTTCTCCTATGCCAGTGTTAAGCCCTCTTCTCTGTGGGAGACATGGCATTAGATGTTGTCAACACTTGTCTAAAGACCCATTGTGTCCTATAGCCTCTTAGTCTACATTTTCTGAAAACAGTTTTTTAAAAAGCCTACTCATCTGTAATAATAAAAGCTCCCATTAAGTCAAATCCATTTTAATACCTAAAAATTGCTGTAACAGTAGGGAATTGGATTTTGAGTAGTTCATTAATAATTCGGTCAGCAATTTATTGAGTAGCTATTTGTGCAGAGCAACTTTGAGGTGATAGCTGAGAAATATTTTTGCTTTTAGGCAGCTTGTCAAGTATCCTGACACAAGCAGTTCCTTAGTTGTCTTTGTGAACCATGCAGTCTCAAAGATGGTGATATGGCATAGCCAGATATCAAGTATATCTGTGGCATTAAAATTTCATTGGGGAGCAGTTAAGAAAAAAACGTCTGAAAGTGTCCTGAGGCGGCCATAATGAAACAGACTGAAAAGAGGTGAAGAAAGATTGATGTAGACCAAACATGGGGCCACAATGCAATCTGAAACCTTGTAGCTTCAGCACCAGTAATAAACTTACAAGAATTTTTTCTCATCTTCTTGGTGTGACCACAGGATTAGCTAATCCTCCATGTAAAAACCCTCAGATATGTAAAGATAACTTTGAGGAAGTATGATATCTTTTTTCTGTACTGTGCTAAGCATTATTTTTTTCCTTCAGATTTTGTTTTCTTTGGGCTGTCATGGTTTCATGTCTTAGCATCCTGATCAATCTTCTGTCAACAGGTGACAAAGTAATATTTAATAAAGTGCCAAATGATCGGTAGCAATGAGTTCACACCATCCCACAATATGAGGGAGAGGAGAACAAGAAGAATTAAGGGAAAACTTTACTGGAGGAGGTGAGAATTGAACTGAGCTTTGAAGTTTTGGCCAAGGGAAAGAGTCAAAAGAACATTCCAGATTTGGACGATGGAGTCTGGGGTGGAATTAAATATGCACTTGGCATTAACCACATGCTGAATAAATTTCTGTTGAATGTTTGTTCGTTGAATAAGAGTTGATGGGGTATGACGGCTGTAGAGCTGCAAGTTGCCTGAGACAAGAATCTGATCATTGTGAATATTCATTCTTTGGAGACATCTTCCTCTTGTCCTTATATAATACATTTTGATGACTCTAGTTCAAGTTATTTCTTACACAATTATGTGCTAGTTAGAGAGCAAAATTATAATTTGTCCCTATAGGGTTCCCTAATGTTAAAAGATATTTCTTATTCAGATTGTCAAATGGGATCAGACTGCTTTAGAGATCACTCCTGTGCTACAGGAGAGCTAGCGAGCTGCCTGGAATTCTCGAGAGGAGTAGTTCCAACTGCAAGAGAAAGTAGGCTCCTGTAGGCCACTGGCAATATTGAAATTGTCCAGAAAAGACACTGGCAGGCCAGCTCCATGGAGTTGTAACTTGAGACCTTCATGACCTTGATATCCAAAAGCCTTAAACCAGCACTTGAAGAAGAGATTAAATTCTAGCTGGTATTTTAGGCTTTGCCATTCTGGAGCTCAGCCTCTGGAGCAGCCACGTGAAGAAGCAGAACTCCTGGTGTGTTTTGGGAGCAGCTGTCTTCCCCATCCAGCTTTCCAGCTGCAGGGATTGTTTTTTTTTTTTCTTTCTTTGTTTTTTCAATGGAGGGAGAACCAGGTTCTAACACCACTGTGCTGTCTGCACTTGAATTTTCCTTCCAAATGACCCGTCTCATCTTTATCCCTGTATCATCCATCCCTCACTTCATCTTGTTTTCACTCCTGACTGCTGCTATCCAGTGTATAGTCAGCCCCATGCTGGCTCACTTATCATGCTTAAATCCATTTGTGACATCGGATTAGAGATCCCATGGATATATGGTCTTGTCTTTGTTTCAGTCCAGGTGTAACCTAGGCAGATGGCACTCTTGGCAGTAGGCAGGACTGCCAGGGACCTTAAGAGTGAAGATGATTCACCTGCTTGTTTGCCTCGGCTCCTTTCCGCAGTAGCTGGCCACTTATCTGAGCTTACACTAAGGAAAGGAAGAGTTATAAAAGTGGGTGTGATGTTAATAATTTGGGCAAAGTTGCTACTTGCTTGATTGCTGATGCTTGAAATGCCCTTAGCTGGAGGGAAAAAAATCTCTCTCTTCTATGGTTATAGGCAAGACAACACATTAAGCTTAACACACACAGAGGTATAAAGGACTTCTACCAGGTTCTTTCCAGAGAACAGGTTTGATTCTGGATTGTGCACTGCACACACTGAATCCCACAAGGGGGCGCGGCAGGGGAGGGGTGTAAAGAGGGAAATTCTGGCATTGCCGCATTTTGCCTGTTGAATAGACTCACTTCTGCTGTCTCTCCAAGGCTGTGGCAACATGTGCGTGGTAAGAGCAGGCTCCTGACTTCATTTATACCTCATGAAGTTTTTCTTTTTTTACCTCTGGACCATAGAAAGGAACAAATGATTTTGATGATGTGATTTTGGGAGGCAAAAAGCAGGCCACACTGTAATCTAACACCAGCCAAGGCAACAGCCTAACAACTGTAACATCCCAGGTCTCAAACAGCATGTTAGTGCTTTTTGTGTGTTATTTTTTTTCATCTTCACAACAACCCTACAAAATAAGCACCAGTGTTAATGCTCTTTTACTGATGAGGGAACTGAAGGTCACAGAGATTAATTAACTTGTTGATATGACACAGCTAGCAGGTGGAAGGGCCAGGCCTCAAACCAGGTCTATCTGATTCTAGACTCAGCGCATAACCACTATTCCGTGCTGCCTCTCCATTTGAAAGCATTATAGTGCATAGCTTTGCAAGTTTACCTTTCCTTTAGAAGGCATGTTTTTCCTCTTTTGAGGAAGATGTAAAAAAAAATTATGGTCTTATTGTATGATATCTGAGGCTAGGCCATAAGAAGCCATAAACTTCTGCCTGGTTCCCTTGGGATGCATGCTCTTGGAACCTACCCGTCAATTCAAGGGGAAGTTCAAGCAGACCTCAGAGAGGTCCAAATGGAGAAAAACCAAGGCCCCTCTCCCACAGTTATAGCTGACCTCACAGCAAGCACAGATTTGCCAGACCTGTGAGTGAGTCATCAAGAAAGTGAATCCTCCAGCACCCAGATAATCCACTCCAGTTAACACCACACAAAGAGAAGCTGTCTCCATTGAGTCCAGCCCAACTTGCCAAATAATGAGCATGTTAAGAAATTGGTGTTTAAAGCCACCCTCCCCTCCACCAAAAAAAATATGGGTCTGTATTTGAGAAGCCAGTGGAATTGATTCTCAAACCCACAGAAACAAGTTGTTTTGTTTCCCAAGCCTGTTGATTAGTACAGTGCTTTGGCCTGTGACATGGTAGCAGCCTTTGGAGGGGTCAGGGGAACGATTTATTTCCTAGCCACCAATGACCATTCTCCCATTTCCCTGGCCTAGTCAGACACCATGCAGCAGAGAGGACTTCACAGGTGATTTAGGTGGTTCCACCCTCCAACCTACCTGCATATTTGCCACCTGCCTCTCTCGCTATTGTTTGGGGCTCCAACTTCATGGGAGGACTTTTTTCTTTATATATTTATATAACTTTAACTGCAAAAAAAAAAAATTAACAAAGAAACAAGCTTTCCCTTGAACTTCTTATTAAAGGGTTTCCAAAAACTTCAGCAACATAACAGAGTGAGTTTTTGTGGATGGGCTACGTTTCCATGACAAAGACATAGAAATGATAGATCAAATAAACAACAACAAAAATCTTTTAAAATACATAATCAAGTTCAAACAAAGGAAATTCAATCTCTAGTTACAAGAAATGGAGAGAGAGTGTATATTCAGAGTGGTGAACAGGGGCTCACACTGTGTAGGTCCATAAGAATTTTTAGCTTTAGATGTAGACATAAAAGGCCGGGGCTGGGATTTTTAACACCCCAGAGGGAAAGATGTGCATCCAGGAGCTGGAATTGAGCTTCTACATATAGCCCAAACCATGAAAAAAAGGAGTAGGAAAGTCCATGTGCCTAGAGAAAATGTAAGGAAACTTACTTACTGTATATGGACTTGGGTTGTGGAGTATTAGGAGAGGAGAGAGAAATTAGAAATAGGTCAGCACCATTTGTGGGTATAGGTTCAGATTTGCATTCTTATTTACTGCAGGAAGCCTGAGCTAAGAAATTAACAATAAAACTAGTCTCTGCAAAAGTATACATGAAACTGCTTGATCATGGTTATTTCCACAGCGCAAGTCAAACAATTCTTTCTGAAAATAAGCTCACAGTAAAAATTTACAAAGCAAGTAAGGAAACCACCACCATAGGGAAGATAGGTAAGAAGGTAGGCAGGTAGATAGATAGATAGGTAGAGAAATCGTATACTATGGACTAGGGATGGGAAAATGAAGTCACTATAAATTTAACCTACAAGATGACATTTATAAACTAAAATTAATATATAAGCTGATTGAATAAAAAGAAAGACTATAGGGACTTCCCTGGTAGTCCAGTGGTAAAGAATCCTCCTTCCAATGAAGGGGATGTGGGTTCAATCCCTGGTTGGGGAACTAAGATCCCACATGCCGTGGGGCAACTGAGCCCCATGTGCCACAACAACTGAGCTCATGCGCCTCAACCAGAGAGAGAAGACCCGTGTGCCGCAACTAGAGAGAAGCCCGCACACCACAACGAAGACCTGACACAGCCAAAAAAAAAAAGGAAGACTATAACTGGATAAATGAAAGAATAGAAAGCAGTGTGAAAAACACATTTAAAAATAACGTTTAGAAATGAAATAATTGTCATTGAGGTTAAAAGCTCATTAGATGAGTGAAGTGTTGGATTAAACAAAAAAAATCAAAATTAGAAGAATTAGATTAGAACAAAAGTTAGTGAATTCTAGGATGGATCTAAGGAAAGTAACTTTAGTGTAACACAAGAGATGAAGAGAAGGGAAATATAAACACTTTATAGGGGTAGGAGATAAAATAAGACCTAAAAGATGTCTAACGTAAGGATTCCAGAAAGAGAATGGAGACCAAAGCTATAATGGCTCATTTTTTTCAAACTGGTTAAAGGCATTCATCCTTAGACTCGTGAAACATAGCTAATTCCAAGCAGGCTAAATAAAAAGAGCCATACCCAGGTGAACAATGATGTAACTATTGAATATCAAAGAAAAATCTAAAAGCAACCAGAAATTAAAGACAAATTACCTATATAAGGACTACCATTAGACTGACAGTAGAGTTCTTATTTGTAATAGATGTCAAGAAACAATGGAATCATATCTTCAAAGGGCTGAATCTTAGCCTGTGATTCTGTGCCCAGCTATATTATCATTCAAGAGTGAAAAATAAATAGAGATATTTTCAGACAAGGCAGGACTAAAAGATTTACTACTCAGTGATCCCACCTGAAAGAACTAATAAATGAGGTGCTTTAGTAACAATATCCAATTTTTGGATATTGAATCTAAAAGTAGAATGTGGAATTCAAGAAGCAATGCTGAAAAAGGAAATTGACAAACATGTTGATAAATCTAAATAAGCATTGAATGTTTAAAAAATGTTTTTCAAAATGGAAAGAGACTATATAAGTAAAGATTCTCCAGAGAAACAGAACCAGTAGGACTGTGTGTGTGTGTGTGTGTGTGTGTGTGTGTGTGTGTGTGTGTGTGTGTGTGTAGAGAGAGAGAGAGAGAAAGAGATTGATTATAATAAATTGGTTCACATGATAATAGAGGCTAATAAATCCCAATATCTACAGTTAGTCAGCAAGCTGGAGACACAGGAGAGGCAATGCCAGTGGCCTAGTTCCAGTCCAAAGGCCTGCAGGCTTGAGACCCAGGAGGAACCAATATTTTAGTTCTAGTCTAAAGGCAAGAAAATACCAATGTCCCAAGTCAAAGGCAGTTAGGCAGAAAGAATTCTCTTCTACTCAGTCTTTTTGTTCTAGTCAGTCCTTCAGCTGATTGGATGAGGCCCACCACATTAGGGAAGGCAGTCTGCTTTACTCAGTCTACCAATTCAAATGTGAATCTCATCCAGAAACACCCTTACAAACATCTAGAATAATGTTTGACCAAATGTGTCACCCTGTGGCCCGATCAAGTTGACACATAAAATTAACCCTCACAAAGACTAACTAGGAAATTGTGTTTACAAACAAGATGGTTGAACAGAAATAATAGGCACAATAACATGGAGGCTGATAAGGAATGGGGGCTTTCTGATTGGAGTGAGTGCTTTCTAAATTACTTATACTCAGAATTACAAAGGAGGTATGATTAGATTAGATATTGTTCTGTTTAAATTTTTTTGAGAGGACTACTAAAGAAGTAGATACAAAGTGTATTACATTCAAGTGAATATAGAGAGAAAGGGAGCATAAAGAAAATTTAATCAACTAGGAGGTAGTAAAGGAGAAATGGAGAAGGGAAGAAAATGGTTACCAGAACATGGAAAACAAGAAGGTAGAGATAAGTCCAGATGTCTCAGTCACAAGTGGATTAAACTCACTATTTAAAAAGCAAAGATTTTCAAACTTGATTTTAGAAAATCTGGGTAAATGTTATTAATAAGAGTCAGGCCTAAGACTTAATGATACAATGAAGTTTAAAGTAGAGAAATGGAACACCAGATATATCAGGCAGATACTATCCAAAAGAAAAGTGGTGCAGCAGTATTACCACTAGGTAATGTTATGTTTAGCACAAAAAAAGAGATTGAGAAGGTTACGACTTGATGCCAAAAGACATAATTTCTAAGAAGTATATGTAAAACAATGAGTTTGTACACCCAACAAAATAGCCTCCTAATATAGAAAACAAACATTGATAGAATTATGTGGAGAAACTGACAAACTGACAGTAGTAGTAGATTAGTTCATATCTAGTTTGGAAAATATTAATAAGAATATAGAAGATTTGAATAATACAATTAAAAACCTTGACATACTAGACATACCTGAGCTCTGTACCTCAATAGGAACTTCAGTGATTTTTAAGACATATAAAACATTTATAAAAATAGGTTCCATATAAAAACACAAAGGAAGTCAAGCACATACTTCCAAATTAAAATAAACATCACATACATTGACCACAATCTGATCAAATTGGAAATATAAAAAATGAAATGTTTAAAAGAATTTATGAATCAAAGATTCCTGCACTTCCCTGGTGGCGCAGTGGTTGGGAGTCCGCCTGCTGATGCAGAGGACACGTGTTCATGCCCCGGTCCGGGAAGATCCCACATGCCGCTGAGCGGCTAGGCCCGTGAGCCATGGCCGCTGAGCCTGCACGTCCAGAGCCGAGGCCCGCGTACCGCAAAAAAAAAAAAAAAAAAAAAAAAAAAAAGTATGTTAAAAGATTAAAATGTATTTAATAAACATAGTAAATTAGTAAAAGGATAAGTGTAGCAAACTCAAAGAAGAAAGCAGAAAACAATGATCACAAAAGGATAAATTCAATGTAACGTGAAGAAATGGAGCAGTAGAGAGAAAACAAAACCCAAATTTGGTTTCTTGAAAATACTAATAAAACAAACCAACCTCTAGCAAGAGTGATAAATTTAAAAGTTTACACAAATTAATCTTAGGCTATCCAAAGTTAATTTAATTGCCGATCCAGAAGCTAAATCAGAATGGTGGGACATGGATATTTATTATATTAGGCTCCTGCCTTCTTTATGTTAGAAATATTCCACAATAAAAAGATCATAATCTTTATTTAGGCATTATGCCTTAGTCCAGGCATTGCCTATTGCCTGTCTTCTGTGTAGCGTGCTTTAACAGATACCAGCTCTCCTATTCTTGTACATCTTGCTTCAAGTGACTCATGCATTCTTGCTTTGCACATGCTTGGTAGATAGTTGAAATCCCAGCAGTTGAAGCAGTGACAGGGTTAAATTGTGAAATCAACAGAATGAATACCTCTAGCAAAGGTTAGGGAGAACAAAACTCCTGTCTACCTATGGTCAAAATAGATGGATGTACATTGGACAGATGTCATGGCTGGCCTAGGGACAGCTTCTGTGAGGGTTCATATCCCCAGCCGTCCCAAGATTGTCCAATTGCCTTTCTTTATCTGATTGATGTTATTATTCCTCCCTTTGGCACTTCCTAAGCTTCAGAGTATGTGTGTAAATGTATGCTTGCACTCTGGCTTGATCTGAGATGTAGACCTCCTCAAGCCTGAGTGCAGAGACCCAGGCATGGAGGGCAGGCACGTCCTGCATCTGGAGCCTTGGCCTGCAGTTCCTATGTGTTAGCACTTTTCTCTCGTGCTCTGAAAAACGGCAGGTTGCAAGCAGAGAAAAGAGCTTTTTTTGAGTTTAAAATGAACGCGGTCTCAATATATAGTTTTTACTATTCAATTTAAAATCACTGACTTCCTCTCGCAAGCTTCCTTTGATTTGAATAGTGTTCTAGTCAATATATTCAAACTATTTTTTTTAAGTTTATTGGCTATGATTCTTAATTCTGGTAAGCACACTGTTCTAAAATGTATATTGTGAGGAAAATTATGTAATCGGTTTCTTTTTCCTTTAATATTTCCTTTTCTTCCCTCATAAAATAAATGACCTAATTTTCTTCTGTCCTAGGGTATTGTCCCTCTTCTTTTTTAAAAAGGGCCTTTGTTTTATGATTTTAGCAATGAGTTTGCATATAGTTTGGTATGAGGTCAGTAATTTTCCCTAGAATAGCACTTTTGGGTATACTGTCTGGTCATTTAGTAATCTTCTCACATGGGTATGAGAGTTAGCAGTGTAGCAACTTAGCAATGACCAGGTGCATGTGGAGAAGGTGCTGTTGTTCCCTTGAGACACTGATAGCATCATGGGTACCACAAAGGATTGTGTCTGCCATTACTATCCGGTGCCTGAGCGGCAGACCAGAGAGAGTGCAGTCCCTCAGGGAAGGTGACCCAATGCATGCGCGATTGCTTTGTTCCCCTCCTACTGGCCTGGCCTTAGAATTAAGTTGGGAAAACAGAGTGAGTTTACCAGGTACTTTACTATCTATTTAACACTATTGTTGGAATAATCTATTCTTTTATAATAAGACAGTTTGCTGCTTCATATTCCCAGTGTTTCTTCCACTTATCCATGGTAATGTCTTTCCGAAATAATTGAGTCTAACTTAAGCTTACATGAGGCAAATGCCTAAACCTGATTTGTTTCTTATTATTACTTAAACTTTAACAAAATAAATAACAAAAAAGCTGTTGTAGCTGTTTTCTCTAGGGACTCATGTAAGAACCCTTAAAGGTAGTCAGGTAAGATAACATTATCACTTTCTACAGAGGAAGACACTGAATTTGAGAGGCTTGATAATTTGCCAGGTTGCAGAGCTGGGTATAGGGATAGGGCCGGATAGGATTCTTCCAGTGATGATGATGTTTTTTGAGACTCTAAATATGGCCTCTCCACTTGCAGTGCAAACATGTTTATAAATGGCTATTAGCTATATAACATTGCTATAAACATGCTGTTATGGAACTAAGAATAGGAAATAATTAAAATTTTTGCACTTCATTTTTTCTTTGTGCACTCCATACTATGCTTAAGTGAGAAAGATATCATTTCCTTATTTCCTTCCACAGAATTTACTAACATTTATCATATCTGTCAGTGTTCTTATGGTACTGAAATTGATAAAGAACATCATAATCTAAAAAAAAAAAAATGTTAAGCCAAAAATTTTCTCAGAACCTGAATGACTTAAGTCTGCGGTCTGTGTTCATTCTGTTTAACTAGATAATTATCCAGTATGCATTTTAGTTTGTGCTTGTAGCGACCAGACCCTAAGCTATTTTGGTAAATGGGAATGATTCCACTGGAGGACTTGAAAGAATTGATTCCTAAGCAACACCTGACTTAGCTTCCGTCTAGAGACTTGCCTTCCTCCCATGCTGAGGGAGAGGAGTTCTGGCCACCATGGCTTCTGCATGCCTACAGTAAACAGTGAGGCCAGGATCTCCTGCCTCACTTTTCAAAGGGTGTGATCTGATATAGCATCCCTCGGAAGATGCCTCCCATAGTCCCTTCTGTTGCAGTTCCCCAGGGTAAGGTCAATTTAATTTGCAACTGGGTGTGATGAGATGTTTTGGGACAAAAATTCATATATAAATATAAAGGTGGGTGTGTGTGTATATATACTTTTTTCCCTTATTTAAGATTCGCTCAATTGTCAGTCAGTTTTACCTACTTTCCTTACCTGTGAAATGGACATAACATTTTGTGGCAGTTGATGAGAATTATTTCAGAAGGGTTTAGAATTCAGAGATGCTTTCTCGGCTGAAAGTTATTTTTTATTGACGTCATTGAAGTCTTTGAATCTGACCTGCCTTCACTAAGCTTTCCAGGTATATATGCTTAGTTATAACATACTTACCTGCAAAAGGTAAATATTTTCTTTTCTGATTGTTTTTGTTGTGGTTTTTTTTCCCCCAAATGGGCTTTTCCAAAGCTAATTTATCTGCAAAGAGACATATGCTTTAGGTCTGTACTTGTTAATTTACCTTGGAAAAATTAGGTCATCTTCAAATCTGGCAATGTGGCTTATAAACTTGGCAAAATGGTCTAATTAAAAGCTTCCCGTAGATTTGAAAAAAGGAAAAAAATTAGTATCAGTAATGTTTTTATTTTCATGCTTTGTGTATTTATAGGTATATGTCACTTCTCGTGTTGTATTAAAAGTATGTTGGCTGTCTGCTAACAGTTCATCTCTTTTCTTCTGCAGCCTCCAAGTCTGTTATAAATAGTATGCTACGGGACCCTTCTCAGATTCCAGATGGAGTTCTAGCAAATCAGGTCTATCAGGTATTAATCACAGCTGTCTATTTTCAGTGGCAATGCTGTTATCTGCCTAGCAGAGTAAAGGATTTTAAACCTCATTTAATTACTGTCATCATAAACTATCACTGAGGTCAGGGTGTGCCATAAATGGCAATGCAATATTTGCGAGAAGAGCATTTCACTTTTTAATAGCTTGCTTTTATAGTGAATAAAAAGGATGCAATTTTTGTTTTCTGTGATTAAATCTGAAGTCTTTTGATAGCTTTTTAAATTTTTTTTTTAAGAAAAGGAATTACTGCTTTTAGGATACTGTTTAACTGCAACAGTTTTTGTAGTCACTCATCCAAGACCCCTTCTCTTATTTGTCTGCAGTGCATCGTGAATGACTGCTGTTATGGACCACTGGTGGACTGCATCAAACAGTATCCTTTCCCATAAAATTTTAGGTGCACAATTGACGAGCTTAGACTCAGTGGAGGAGATGTGTCTAGCTTTAACCTGACATAAAGTTCTGCTTCACAAAACACATTTCATACTCTTCTATTTTATATTCAATCAACTGGAGGGTCACTGCAGACCATGCTTTTCTACAGCTTAAAAAAAAAAAAATCAGATAGGCCCCGGGAACATGTCAGTTCAGCAGTTGCACAGTCACAGGCTTATTTCAAACTGCTTGGTTTTCAGTGAGTTTAAAGGTACAGCGTCATGAGGCAAGTAACACATTGTCTTGGATGTCTAACCATTCCAGTGAACATTTTTTCAAATATAACACATTTCTATTTAAAATGAACCAAATTTAGTTGAGAATAAATTTTGAGCCTGGAGTTAAAGGATGATGTGATTAAAATGCCACCAGAGACCATCACATTTTAAAGGGCAGTAGATTCTTATTGCTTAAATGTTGATTACAATCTGAGCTCTTGCTTGGGTCCCTAATAAACATTTTTAGAGAAAACCAAGCTAATTTTTCCCTCTGGACTGAATTTAAGGCTATGAGAACAGATGTCCAGTCATTCTTCATTAAAGATATTGAGATTACTAGAGGTAATGCTTGCTTCTTCAAACAGGATTTGAGTGGACAGCAACTAGACTTGGTAAAGGAGGACATTTTTAATCAATACCTTTAGTAGTGTTGTGGCAACACTAAGGATATTGACAGTCCTTGCCTCAAAAAGTTTATTCAAAAAGTAAATAATTAGGGCTTCCCTGGTGGCGCAGTGGTTGAGAGTCCGCCTGCCGATGCAGGGCACAC